>NC_133665.1:173784709-174002299 GCF_037893015.1 Macrotis lagotis
ACAATAGAAGTAAGATTTGAACTTGATCCCCTGACTCCAAAATAATTGTTTTTTTCACAATACCTTGCCACCTCCTTACTCATGTGTGGAATCCAAAAAGTCTCTACAACCCCACTGGACAGAGCTTGCTCTGAGGTCTGAAGTTATCTGAGGTTGTTGGATCACTTGGGCTCTTTGGGGATGAACATTAGAAATGGAAACCCAGAAGGATAAATTCTGTTTTCATCACCACTAATGAGGCATCTAATTATTCAAATGTCACTCCAAAGGTAACCTCATTAGTGATAGCATCTTGTTTTCAAAAATGTCCTGGGGCAGTAGAGATATATTCATATCTTTGAAGGAAACTAGTAAGGAAGCTTTCTAACTGAAATCAAATCCACAAGAAGATAATATTTAATCTCAAAAGTCATGTAGTATATTTAATGGATACAGATATATATCCCTCAAGGTCAAAAACAGAGTTGGGTGCTTAGATTGTTTTCTTACCTAACTGATTCAGGTTAAGTTGGGACTGAACTTTGCTCTTCTATTTCTTATGTAATCATTCTCTTTTGAGAAAAGAGATTCATTAGTAATTAGTAATTATCTTTGGTGCATATTATTAAGACAATCCCATTTCCATTTAAATGTGCATAAACTTGGTGGGATAGTAGGTGGTGATGTTTCCAGTCTTCTTCCTTTCCTATACATCCTCCCCACACCCACCAAAATATTTTTTTTTTTTTTTATGCCAGGGCTGTTGCTGATGTTCCCCTGTTTACAAATCTTCAGTGACTCCCTCTGTGTCTTTTCACCTGTAGATTTAAAATAGGGGCCAAAAGACTAGATCTGTGTTTTCGGTGGCATAGGGAAGTCCTAATAAAGAAGGAAACTTCTGCTATCAATCCAGGTGAGCACTTTCCTGTCATTGATGCTCTTAGAGACTTTCCTAGAGCTCTGAGAGAAGAGAGGAAGTCACCAGGACACCCCCCCAACCAGTATTTGTTAGAGAGAGGACCGGAGCCCAACTCTTCCTGGCTCCCAGACTAGTTCTCTCCCCATCTCACTGTGCAGCCTGGTTTTTGAGTGTTTGAACATTTGACATCTGTAGCCCCCCACAGTCTGCTTGGAACCGGCATTTACCCCACTTTATGGTTCTAAGTTGCAACTTAGTTGGTCTACTTGTTAATGAGACTCCATTTCCCACTTCTGGACTTTTACCTAGAATGTTCTCCCACCTCACCTTTGACTATTGGATTCACTAACATCTTTGAAGGCTCAACTCAAATGTCACCTCCTTCAAGAAGCTGCTCCTAATGCTAGAACTGTTCATTCAATGATTCTCTCTCTCTCTCTCTCTCTCTCTCTCTCTCTCTCTCTCTCTCTCTCTCTCTCTCTCTCTGTACCTCTGTTTCTCCCCCCCCACACCAATTTCTCTCTCTCTCTCTCTCTCTCTCTCTCTCTCTCTCTCTCTCTCTCTCTCTGTCTGTCTCCATCTCTGTCTCCTTTCCTCCCTCTCTCTTATGTGCTCAGGACCCCTGACTTGAAAGGCAGCTCCCAGCTGGAACCTGGCCCTGGAGAGGTCAGGAAACTGTAGATTCGGAGACACTCTCTAGACAACCGGAGAATGATGACAGGAATGGAGGTGGCATTGTTTGGAAATGGAAACTGGGACATTTCAATATGATTCAGATCTTTTTTCCATGTTAAAATTTATATTTTCCTAATTAGCCATCAGGTGATCTTGGACAAGTCTCCTGATTCATCAGGCCTCAGTTTCCCTCATCTGTAAAATCAGAGAATTGAACTGGATGACCTCTGAGATCTCTTCCCGTTCTAGATCTATGGTCCTATGAGTCAAGATTTTTATAGTTATTTATAAAATAAATGGTAAAAGATAATGTCCACTTACTTATATGTCTTCCTGAGGGCCCAGATCCATAATTAGACTCAGCTGATCTGACTTTCAAGGCTATATAAAAACAAGAGAGTCAGAGTTTTTCCAGACTTTCTCACCTGGCAGTTGGTAAAATGGAATTGATAGAGTAGACCCCAAGAAGGCTTTTTTTTTTTTTTGGTTAGCTCCCATCTCTGGTAAGTGGGAAGCCATTTTCTCATTACCGTTCTATTTGAAATCGATTTCACTGTCCTTGATGACTGAACCTTTTTGAAATGAACCATGGAGGGAAGCTGGCCTCTTCCTCATATTTTGGATATAATAACATCTTAACATTTTTATGACCTTTTTTTACATAGGGATTTTTGATTCAGATTTCATTTTTGATTTAAATAAACTGATTAAATTCACAGGATTTTGTTTCACCACAAAACTTTTCAAGCAAAGAAATCTTCCTTAAAGAATTAAGGCTACGCATTAAATATTGATTGAGCTAAAGCCTAAGATATTGTAATGGAGAGGGTACTGTGGTAAAGAGAACACTGAGAGTCTAGAGATTCTCCGTCCAGTTCTATGACTCATTAGGAAATCACTTTACCTTTCCGTGCCTCAGTTTCTTTTACTGTAAAATCACCTATTTCCATGTTTTTGCACAATTCACCATATAGAGTATACATTCTCCCTTTGAACTCTGATACCATTTCTCAAAGCATGTCTTTAGTAACTCCCTACTTTGTGCTAACTTGTCTGGGTAGCTGTTGGTTTCACCCTGTGCAAAATGTAAATTCTATTGGAAGTGGAGGGGGGAACATTCCATTTTTGCCATTGTGCCTTTGTATCCCCAGGGTCTAGCCTAATCATTTGCACACTCTGAGGGGACAGAGAGATATTCTGTCTGAGATTTCATTAGTATTAGGAACAGCCAGTGAAGGAAATTCCAATATCAATGCAGATCAGCATATCCTCTATAACTTATAGGCTTAGTTGGACCCCTAAAAGGGTCATGTGGCTAGTATGTGGCGGGGTGACTTGAAGAAAGCCAGAGTTGTCCTGATTTCAAGACCAACTCTATTCACAAAAATGTTTGTTGAACTGGACTGAATTGAATTTAAATGGAAGTAGGGGTCAACTAGATTACTTCTAAGCCCCTTTGCACCTCCGCCATGCTAGGTAGGGGCCTTTGATCTAGCATATACTAATACTCAGAATGGGCAGCTAGAGCAAGCATCTGTTTCCCATGTGTCTACTTGGGAATGTTCCATTTCATCATAGAAACAGTAGTCTGCATTCTCATCAGAGGCTTGACCAAGGACCTTTAAAATCCTGGAGAGATGAGGGGCAGAAAATGGAAAGATGTATGGTAGATATAATTAAACTGTAGCACATCACTGGTAAACTTAAGATGATATAAAAGATAGCATTGAAAATCCTTATTATAAGAAAAGAGGTGATCCACAAATGCAGGGGAAGAAGGCAGTATAGCAGCTAGATGATTGAGATGCTGCCCTGGTGCCGTAGTCTAGTAAAATATATAGAGACGGCCTCTTAGACATTGAATAGTCCCACCATAGAGGGTTTATGGAAGCACTTGACCAAGAGTGACATGGGATGAGGTGTAGGTGGGTTGTACTCAACGCTATTGGAAGTGTTTCTCAGATTATTAACTGAATCCCCAGCTTCTGGCACAGTGCTTATTCTTTCTGTGTTGGTCTTTCTTTCTGTCTCTCCTTTTTTCCCCCTCCCTTTCTTTATCTGTATTTACTTGATTAAACATTAGTGGTTCCTTCGACTGAGTCTCATAGGTATGGTGTCCAGGAATACCAGGTTACCTTCTTTGTACACTTCCCCAAAACTCACTGTCTCTGTCGCTTTCTGTTTCTCTAGTTCTCTCATATAAATATATATATATATATATAAATATATATAATATATGTTTATACATGATACCACTTCCTAAGCATGCCATTCATAATTCCCTTCCCCCAACTATCTCATTCTCGAAATTATTTTTTTTGTAAATATTCTTTGCTGACATATATGTATATATGTGGATATATGATTATATGTGCATATGCTTGCATTTATAATTATACACATAATAGAATTAAAATAAATACAAGGTTGTTTGATTAAGTCATATTATACATATAATAGAATTAAAATAAATACAAGGTTGTTTGAGTAAGTCATATTATACCACAATAGAATTAAAATACATACAAGTTGTTTGGGGAGGTCATATTATACACATAACAGATTTAAAATAAATACAAGGTTGTTTGGGGAGGTCACATACTGGAGTGAGCAAGCAGGAGGTTGGGAAAGGTTCCCTGTAAGAGGTGGACCTTGACCTGAACCTTGAAGGAGACGAGAGATGCTAACAGGTAGAGGGAAGAATCAGGGGTCTATTCCAGGCATGGGGGACAGCTTGGGCAGAGGGAAATCAGGATCTGAGGATATGCTGTGCCATAGATGAGGAACTGTGAGAAGGCCAGTGTGTCCATATCCCCATAAATGAAGGGGGAGAGTGTCTAAAGATTCCAGAAAAGCAGGTCTGGGGGGACTTTTAAAGGGGTCTTGGGGTCAAATAGAGAAGTGAGTAGTTGATCCTTGAAGCACCAGAGAGCCGTGGGAGTTTATTGATCAGACAACTGATGCAGACATGTGCATTAGGAAAATCATTCTGACAGCAGAGAGTGGGTAAATTGGGGCTGGGGGAGGTCAGAGAGTAGGCTCTCACCACAATCATCCAGGTGAGACATGATGGGGGCCTGAACTGGAGAGGAAAGAAGGGGGTAGAGGCAAGAAATATAGAATTAAAATGACAAGCTATGAATGGCAGCACCAGATTCGAGTTGGGAAAGTCCCTACAAACCACTCAGATCTCCGGATCAAAGTTCTTTCTTGCCTTCCTCAAACCTGAGCTCCCTCCTTGGAGGGAGGAAGGAGGGAGGGGTCAGATTTCAGGTGATAAGCCCCCGGCCCGGCCCCGGCCCCTCCCCTTCTGGAGGAAGCTGGATAGGGCTGGGCCAGGGCTTTCCTGATGCTGCCTGG
This sequence comes from Macrotis lagotis, assembly GCF_037893015.1. Taxonomy (NCBI): domain Eukaryota; kingdom Metazoa; phylum Chordata; class Mammalia; order Peramelemorphia; family Peramelidae; genus Macrotis; species Macrotis lagotis. The sequence continues at coordinate 173,789,643 of NC_133665.1, forward strand.
CTGCGGTCCAGACTGAGAACCACAGTGACTAGTCTGTGCCTGTACTTCCTCCACGTGGGCTGCCCTTGCCCCTGCCCCTGCCCCTGCCCCTGCCCCTGCCCCTGCCCCTGCCCCTGCTGCTGCAGCCTGGTGGAGCCCTGCTTACAAAGAACCACAGGTGAGACTGTTACAGGAGGGGCTCCTGGCCCAGCTCCCTGGCAGGCCCGGGCAGGCTGTGGCTGCAAGCGGAGACCCCCCAAAGGTGCATTGGGAAGGGGTGCAGGGGGGAGAGAGAGAGAGACAGAGAGAGACAGAGAGAGAGGAGAGGAGGCCTGGGAGGGAAGGCAGGACTGAGTATGTTAGAAGCTGGGCCAGGGAGGGAAGGAAAGCAAAGAGGAGAAAAGGTGAATGTGTCTCTCCCAGGCTGGTGGAGGCTAGGGGAGGTTTCTGATTTCCCAAGTGCAGGCCGGACCTGCCAGGAACCTGCTCCAGGTGGCATGCCTGCCCATCTCTGCCTCCCAGGTGAGAACGGAAACCTAAAGTGGCATTGGAGGTGGAGGATTTCTGGGCACTTCTAAGTAGTCAGAGCAGTGAAGTCTTACCCAGAGTGCAGGGTCCAGGGTTTTAATGTGTTTGCATATTCGTGCATTTATTTATACTACGTTTATGCCATATAAATATGGGTATGTATTACAGTTTTAATATACATTTTAGTGTAGAAGCAGCTGATGGTACAGTGGATAGAATGTTGAACCTGAAAACAAGAAGATCTGAGTGCAAATCTGGTCTCAGACACAGCTACACATTACAGGAGGGGAGATCACAAGGCCTTGGTTGCTTTCCCATCCTCAGTGAAGGATAGGACTCCCTGGGAGAGGCTCATGGACCAGCCTCATCTTTTCCCTCCCTTGACCCAGAGGAGCCACAGAGCAGGAGATTTGGAATTAGGAAGACCTGTGTTCAAATCTGCCTTGCATACTTACTGTGCCCTTTCACCTCAGCTCCTTCACCTTTAAAGAGAGGATAAGGACATGATTTACCCGAGAGCATTGTTTTGGGGATCAAAGGGTATACTATTTGGAAAGGACTTTGCAGACTTTCAAGTAGCATCCTATATAAATGCTATTTATTTCTATGATGATTATTAATATAAATAGATCATTATATTTTAATAGACAATTTATATATTTATACAAAATATTCAAGCTATATGTTATATATTAATTATATGTGTTATATATTATATATGTTATATATTAATTCTATATGTTAATGTGTTATATATTAAATGTAATTGATTTAATATTTTATATATATTAAATATAAAAATAAATATAAATAGACTTTATTTTGACTTGTTAGTGGAAGCATTAAAAGAGAAAGAGCAAATAGGGTAGAACCATCCAGATCTGCCAGTTAACATGTGCTTAGAATGGTGGCTAGCCCACAGCAGCCTCTTAATAAATATTTATTGACTATTTATTGACATGGGGAATGTGTCCATTGGTGTTCTCCACATGTCTCTTCTGTTCTTTCTTTTTTTATATTTCCTTTGCTTATTTTCAACTCTTTTCAGAAGTTGCTGTTTTTTGGTATTTTTGAGAAACTATTGATTCTAAGACAAGGAAACTTGAGATCAGAGTATCATAAATTCTGAGCCGCAGGGAACCCCCACATTTTACTGATAGAACATTGGATCTGGAGTCAGAAGGATTATTGGTTTATATTCTCCCATACAAAGCCTCTAGCCCTATGTCCTTGGGCAAGTAACTTGACCTCTACCTGCCTCAGTTTCCTTCTTTCTACCTGTCTCTCTGTCTCTCTCTGTGTCATACATAGCATCTCCTTCCCATGTGTTGGGAGCATCAACTGTGATTATCAAATGAGATTCTGCGAACTTTAAAACTCTTTATGAATGCTTGTTAGATTATCATTCATCTTGATAAGAATAAAGAAGGTTAAGTGACATGTCACAGGATCATAAATTTAGACACAGGAAAAAGACCTTGGATTTTTCCTTTTCCTTCTTTTCCCCTGATCTTCTGTATTTTCATTTTTCAAAGTCATTGTCCAATTCTCTTCCAAATTTCATTCTGAATCTATAATTTGCTCTGCTCCCTCCAAAACCCCGTTCCCTGCCATTTCTACCACAATTCACTGTTCTTTGGTTTTTACACTGACATCAATGTCTTAGTTTCCTTCTCTTAACATGGCAGGTGACCTCTACCCTCCAGGTAACTCAGCCCAGGGCTGACCCATTCCCATGTTGGCTCAGATCAATTGTCCCTGCTGGTTGCAGATTTTTCATCAGCTCCTCCTTCAGCAGTAAAAGTCTTTCTACACAATCTCTGACATCAGAAATAATCATACTAATAAATGCTATTGATGATGCTCTTTGCCTCAACGAGAATTTTCCCCCCCTCAATCGCAGAGCTGCCAATATATTATTCAATGTTCCTAATAACCACATTTGACTTCTGCATTATTCTCTGAAGTTATTACAGAGGTTACTTCCAGAGGAAATCTGAAATACCAGCCAAATGTTAAGGGGGTGACACTGTTTTGTGTTCTGGACCCTTTGGGCAGTCTAGGGACCCCTTCTTAGAATCATGTTTTTAAAAGCATAAAATATATAAGATTACAAAGCTAATGAATATCATTAAAATACAATTACAAAAAAGTTAAAATTTCCCTGGACCCAGAGCTCCTTATTTGATAGTTTTTACCAGCTAGTGCTCCCAAACAATTTATAGTTATCTACTTTGCATAATTGTGCATTTATTCATATTATGTTTATGCTGTACAAATATGCAGAGGTATTATAGTTTTAATATACATTTTAATGCAGAGGCAACTGATAGTAGAGTAGATAGAATGTTGAACCTGTAAACAAGATCTGAGTTCAAATGTGGTCTCAGACAGCTGCTAAATGACCCTGACAAGTCACTTAACCTTTGTTTGTCTCAGTTTTTTCAACTGGAAAATGGGAATAATCATGGTACCACCTCCCAGGATTATTTAGAAGATCAATTGTAGGGGCGGCTAGGTGGCATAGTGGATAAATCATCGGCCTTGGAGTCAGGAGTACCTGGGTTCAAATCTAGCCTCAGACTCTTAATAATTACCTAGCTGTGTGGCCTTGGGCAAGCCACTTAACCCCATTTGCCTTGCAAAAACCTAAAAAAAAAAAGATAAATTGTTGGGACAGCTTGGTGATGTAGTGAATAGAGCACTGGCCCTGGAGTCAGGAGGGCCTGAGTTCAAATCCAGCCTCAGACACTTAATAATTACCTATCTGTGAGACCTTGGGCAAGTCACTTAACCCCCCCCCCCCCCCAATTGCCTAAAATAAATTTTTAACGAAAGCTTGATTGTGATAATAACTAGCATGGTGCTTAGCACATAGTAGGTACTTAATAAATCCATATTGCTTTATTGATTCATCTTGACCAGATTTTAGCCTGAAATAATTATTTTATTCATCTAATATTCACATTCAAAACTTGAAATGTTTGTTTTTCTCATTAGTCTCTTCATTATAGGAGGTCCTGACTTATTCTTGTTTATTTAATGCCCAGCAAACTGAGTGGGTGAGGTAGATTAAATGATTTTTCTTATAATAGAATTAAAGTATTAGGCCTCAAACTCATCTTCTCTTCACTCAGTAAGACATCTTCGAGATTGCTCCAATGGCAGGCGGCATTGTCATTATTTTCATTGTCATTTTTATCTCTTTCTCATGGTTTTCAATTAGGTAAAAATAGTTATGGGACAAGTTACTATCTTGATATTATCTTTTGAATTTCATGTTTTGTGGACCATGATCAAGTGTAGAGATTCCATAACTACCTTTTACTTTATTATTCTCTTCATCGTCGTCATCATCATTATTATTGTTATTAATTATTGGTGCCATTGTTATTTTTGCCTCGTTATTGAGTTGAACCTCGGTTTTGCGAACACCCTCATTCTGCACCGTCTCCCCCTTCCACTCTACTCATAATTATTCTTGTGAGTGCTGGTCACAGATTTTAAAAATTTCTACCTGAGGGCAAAGTGGACAGGTGGAATGGAGCCAAGGGTCTCATGAACATAGTGCCCATGGCCCTCCAGCCCTTGGATCAGTCCTGCAACACTCCTGAATGGGATCCTGGAAGGGGACCCTCTGGGGCCTCATCTGAGCCTTTCCCGGGTGAGAAGAGAAAGACTGTGAGGTAGAATGCTGTTGTTTCAAGTTATAAATTCCAGACCAAGTGTTCCATAGAGTAGCCTCTTGAAATAAGATCCTATTTAAGGGCTATTTCCTGGAACATTAGCTTGTTCTGTCAATACCCTGCTCGGCCAGGGCTTAGATGGACATTGCTGCCATAGCAAAGGTGGGTTTTGACATGAGCGATGGTCATTATTCAGAATACGCTCAAGGATGGATGAGGTGATGCGCAAGGAGAGGGCTGGACCCATGGCTCCCTGAGACAGAGAACTTCAATGGACAGAGCCTTGAACTTGGAGCCAGCAGTCTTGAAGACCTGAATTCAAGTCCAGTCTGTGGGGCCCTGGCCATGTAGCTGAACCTCTCTGTGCTTGAGCTTCCCCTTCTGTGAAGTGAGGATAATAACAGGACCCAAGGTCCAGGGTTGTTGTAAGGAGAAAATGATATAATGCTTTTAAAATGACTAGCTGACCCCTACTTCCATTTAAATTCAATTCAGTCCAATTCAACAGTTTTATTAATAGAGTTGGTGTTTTAAAAGGACTTGGAAAATCTTTATAAATATAACCCATTATGACTATTATATTTACATTTTCTCATTCCAAATCTTGTCCCCTCACCTGTCCATGGAACCCAAGTGAAGAAGCTCTGTGGAGGAGGACTCACCAGGGGTCCAGCCCCGAGGGGCTCACTCAGCAAGACTTAGAATCTCCCCAAACGCATGATTTCTCTGTTATATATAAAAATGAATTTCTGACTTTTTTAGTGATCTATCTAAATTTATCTTCATGCTCTGTCCTGCCATCCAGACAGCAGCACTAGTGCTCCAGGGACAGGAGGAAGCTGAGGGGGGCCAGGAGCCTCCTCTAGGCAGCCTTCTTCAAAGGAAGATGGGGGTGCAGCGCTGGCCTGCTGGTCGGGGGTTGGGGGGAAAGTCTGGCTAGGGTTGTCATCACAAACCAGTCCCAGGTGGAGTTTGGAGACATTTTCATCCTGTTTTACATATGTGTGTATATGTGTCTATGTCTGTCTATGCGTGTCTATGTCTATGTGTACGCTTTTTTAGCCATAGCCCCTATGTGATATGATGGATAGAATTGATAGAATCTCTCTCTCTTTCTGTCTCTCTGTGATATATTTGATATAATTCTTCTCTGCCTCTCTCTCTCTCTCTCTCTCTCTCTCTCTCTCTCTCTCACTCTCTCTGTCTCTGTCTCTGTCCCTGTCTGTATCTCTGTCTGTCTGCTCTGTCTCTCTGACTCTCCTCCTGTCTGTCTTTCTCTCTCTTTCTTTCTTTCTTTCTTTCTTTCTTTCTTTCTTTCTTTCTTTCTTTCTTTCTTTCTTTCTTTCTTTCTTTCTTTCTTTCTTCCTCTCTGTCTGTCTGTTTGTCTCTCTGTCTCCTCTGACTCTCTTCCTGTCTGTCTTTCTTTTTCCCTCTCTCTGTCTATATACCTAATTTTGAAAACTCAAGACCAAATTGTAGGGGACTCTAATAGAATAGTGGTTCCCACTTCAATTACCACTAATTACTACTATTTCACCATTTTCTAGGACAGCTGTCAAAAGTTTCTCCAATTTTGCTCAGTTTTTATCTATTTCATTAAGCTTTAATTAAAGACTTTATGGACCAGCTTCTCTTAGCCCCTTTAGTAATCAGGGAAGAGTCTAAGTGTTGTGTGATCGATGAAAAGAGTGGTAGGACCCAATTAGTTTATAAGGTGGCAGGGAATATTGTATATTTGTGTGCATATGTGTATTCATGTGGACAAGACATGACTACAGTAGTGAAAGACACTAAAATTTGCAAAAGCTATTTCCAATGGTCCTTATTGTTTTTGGGGTTTTTTTTTTTTGCAAGGTAATGGGGTTAAGTGACTTGTCCAAGGTCATAAGCTAGGTAATAAGTGTCTGAGGCCAAATTTGAACTCAGATCCTCCTGCCTCTAGGCTGGTACTCTCTCTCTCCCTTCTATGCCACCTAGCTGCCCCTTCCAATGGTCCTAAAAGAAAAGAAACCAACAATCTTCTCCGATCTGACCTTAATTCTTATTTGAATGGCATCTGCACAGTCAAGTTCAGTGGTGGATTCCATTATCAAGCTTCCTTTTTTATCTCTGTTTCCAATAGAAAGAATCCCTTGGCTGACCTGGGGTCTGCTCACTATCATTACTACTACTACTACTACTATTATAACTACTATTACTATGACTATTACCACTACCTCTACTACTACTACTATTGCTAATAATATTAATACCACTCCTACTGCCGCTACTGATTCTTCTACCATTACTATTATCGCCACCATCACCAGCACTCCTAAGGATACTACTGCTGCTGCTGCTACGACTACTACTACTACTACCATTACTTGATTGCTTAGATTTAGTACACTCAGGATCTTACAAGAGAGGGGATGCGTAGTGACATTAAATACAACTTTGAATCAAAAGGAATGGTAATTTAAGGACATATAGATATCAAGTTAGTTAACCAAGATCTATTTTGTTCATCTGATCCTACATTAAATCAACCATAGGATGTGATGAAGAAAGAAAATTGTTCCCAACTTAAGGGCCACCCCCATCCCATGAATCCTTTATTAGTTGAAAATATCAAAACTTTTTCAGTGGGTTTCATGAAAAGAAATGGATCATTAAAACCAAGAATGCTAACAAGTTTCTTTAGTGGAATTATCAAACATTTCTTTCCATCGGATTGAATTGCCTGGTGGGTCTACTTTCAGACCCTTGTCCTCCCCACAGCCAAGAATACTTAAGAAAGGGAAGAGAAGAGAAGGACCTTCTCTCATGATGCTTCTTTCATTCACTAAGATTATTATGGCCACCCACATGAAAAGACTATACATGTTAACAATAGGCATACTTAGTTAAAAGAAAGATAAGAAAAAGAATATATTCGTGTCGTATTCAAAGTTCACAGGATAGCTCCAAAACAGTGTCGTTGAGAGGAGAAAACTTCTTAACAAATAGACCATCGAGACATCCTTCCCATAGGTTAGTGGGCAAAGAACAAAACAGACCTTTTGTTTCTGAATTCATGCATGGCCAAAAAATTAATTTAAAATGTTTAAAAAGAAAGAAAACAACGACTAACCACTTGCAGGGCAGCTACAGAAGATGCTGATGCTATCCAGAGCATTGTTCTCTCAAGTGGGGGAGAGTAGATGAGATACTAAGTGGAAACATCAGCAAAGAGATGATAAAACCCTTTAAAATGAAAACCTGCTGGAAAAGGGCATTTAACACAATGGAAGGCAAGAAGGTAAAACTCAACAACAGCAACTTGAGAAAATTTCATCAGGAACAATGTAGATATAGCCAGGAGTGCCTTCCTAGGCAACACCATTTTGCAATAAATGAGCCTTTCTTTTTCTTTGTGACAGCACCATGTTCCATCAAACTGTGCTCTAAAAACAGGTTAATAGTTTCCAGCTTTGGATTGGATTTGATGGTAATAAATGCCCTGTGAAAAATGTTAATGGTCTCTTTATTCCTTCCCCCCCCATTTTCATGCCCCATACATTTTGAAAATTAATACCACTGTGGATTTTCTGAATTTGCTAATTAGTAAGAAGGTTGACATTTACTAATATAAAACTATGAATAAACCCACTAATTTAAAAATTATGTCACAATCAGAATGTTCCCATGGAAGCTAGAAGACCAGTTGAAAAATGTAGTCTTTAGTTATTTATTAATAAGGCTATTAGTCAGAGGATTAGCATGTAACATGTTTTTTAAATGTTAGACTTTTTCTTATAATTCATGGTCCTAATCCAATTGTGATTTAATTGTCCATTATCATTATCATTATTATTTTAATAATATTAGGGCTGATCTCTTTCCTCTGAAGTCATCTCTAGGTTATCTCTAGTTGAAGGACAAGGCAGTGCCTCACAAAGTGTTCTCTGGAACTTACCATTTACCAAAGGTAAATTCCTACAATGTCTCTCTAAACCAGTGAAAATTTTCCAGTTTATTCCCATGCTCCTATGAATCCACATAAACAAGGGATTCCCACAAATCTTTGTAATTTTTAGTCTTAGCCAACTTCCTGGAGTACTAAAATGGTCACCCAGCCAAGGCTATGACCCAGACCTTCTTCACTAAAAGTCCAGAGGGTAGAGTAAAATAATCTCTGTAAAATATTTTGAAGTCTGAACAGGATTTCATAAATGCATTATTATTACTAGCTATAATTATAAAAAGTTATTATAAAAAGAAATAACTAGAATCATTGCTCTTAGGGTTGGTCTCCTTTGTCCTATAGAGAATCTTATCTACCAAGATGCTTAGCCTTTTTTTTTAATCTGTCTTAACTAACCATTTGAGAAATACACAGGGCACTCCTTTGTAGGGGTGTGATAGTAAAAGTTTAACATTCAGCTCTCCAGAAAAATAAATGGGTATCCAACTCACTTTTAATCTAGATTATTAACATTTTTATCCATCACTTTCTTAAGTCTAGGTAATCAACAAAACAAATCAAAGTCTGATTTTTGGCTTTTAATTAGATTTCTATGGAATAAATGCTCACAGTGAAAATAAAGGCTCTGAGGCATTTGTAAGGGTCAGCTATGGTCCACCCCTGCCTTTTTTTGTCAGTAATCATTGCAAGAAGCATTTATTAATACTTACTATCTAGAAGACATTATGACTATAAAGGCAAAAAAAAGCATGTAAACTGAAATGAAAAAGTTTTGTCCTAATGGGGCTTAGATTCCATTGTCTTATCGTAATTTTAAATTCTTTTTCTAAGCCAGGCAGCATCCTTAGCTCCAGAGGCAATTGACTCATAAAGGATCCAGGAGGTATAGGAGTAAAAGTTATCTTGAATGCATTTTAATGATTTCTATTGTTTTTCTTTAGAATGTTGTTACACTGAGTGATGGTCAACATAAAGCTTTACATTGTTCAATGCCTCCTTTTTGTTTTTTGTTTTTGTAAAAAGTGATTTCCTTTGATTTTTCCAACCTTCTAGATCTAAGTTCCAGAGTTATAGTTTTGCTGAGGGTTTAGCTCTTGGAGTGAATTTAATTTTTTTAAGTATGAGATTTCCTTTTTAGGTTCAAATTGTTTGGAAATTCTGGTTCTGGATGAGCACACTCCAGTTACCCAGAAATCAGAATCCATTTAGAGACATTAATTGTACACTTAACAATTAGTGATGGCTTGTCAGCCATCCAATGACTAAGTTTTGTTGTCCAGAAAGCGCTCCACAAAGAGATGGAGCAGGAGAAAATATTCTTTGTAGTTGTTGAGGACTTTAAGGAGAGATGATTGTCAGAAAATCTCAGTTATTTCTTTTACTTGTATGGCGGACCCAAATGGAATGTATTTCACCAGAGACATGTAGGAAATTGTAAGGGTTATTTTGGCTATCATTGCTATAAGAAGAAAACCAACCTGAGCTTTAGGGGATGGTAGAGATCCCTAGCTATTTCCTCCAAAGGAAAAGGTTAGGGAGATTGGTGACCTCTTCTGGCAGTAATGATATAGTAGAAAATGAAGTCTTGTATCTCAAATGTCATTAATTGTGTCATTTCTGCCTCTACCTCATTCCATGGACCTAATTATAGGAATTGGAGGAAGGGGAGTTTTTTTCCTTTTAAGCAAACATTGGTTGTTTTGTTGTTCTTTTTCTTTTTGAGCTGCAAGTAGCTACAGCTATTTCTCGGAGCTTCTGAAATCATCAACCAAAAACATTTTCCTTAAAAAAGCACCAATTAAAACTATCTTATTGCCCCAGTTTCTGAAACGTTGTTTAGTTAATTGGTATTGAAGGAAACTCTTCTTACAAGTGGCATAAATATAATTTCTGGCCTCCAAGCAACACTTTCAGAATAAAAAAAAAAACCCATTTTCCTTCTCTTTTAATCTTGAAAGATAAACTACTCTACCTGAATGAAAGTCTAGATGGTATATTTAGCAGATTTGTGGGTGACTCTAAGTTAGGAGGGGCAACTAAGACATTATATGAGATACTTAGGATTTTTAAAGGGATCTTGACAGGAAAAAAACATTAGGATGAATCAAATGAAGTGAAATTTAATCAGTATAAATATGAGGTCTTGCATTAGTTCAAATGACTGACAGCAAGTAGGACTTAGCAAGATTTAGCAAGTAGCAAGTAGGAGATAGGTGAAGCATTATTAGAAGTTTGTTTGAAAAAGATCTGGGGGTTTTGGTGGATAGCATGTTCAATATAATAAGGTGGGATGGAAGGGGAAAAACAAAACAAAACATGGACCATATTAAGAATATGCCTCATTTTCAGGAATAAAAAATTAATAGTTACATTGTACTATAAATTGTTCATAATATATCTGATGTCCTCTAGTCAGTTAGAGGGACCAAATCTTAGAATCATTGATAAGTGGGTAGAAAATAGCGACTCATGCTGAAGGACCTTGAAATTTTGGAGCACAAGAATCAGCTGAACTAGGGATATTAACCCTGGAGAGAGTTGGAGGCTTTAGAAAGGCTGGTATCACAGCCAGATTCAAGGTTTGAAGGGGAATTTTTAGAATTATGAGAATTATTCACTTTGACCCCAAGAAGCCAGACAAGGAACAATGAGGAAAAACTAGAGAGAACTTTGGGCTTGATATTAGGAAAACAAAACAAAACAAAAATACCTTCCTAACAATTCTATTTTCCAGAAAGTAGGATGCCTTCTCTTGGGTATCATTGGATTTCTCCTTATTGGATGTCTTCAATTGGATGGTTAGATATTCATTTTTAAACCTGGGTTAGAATGGATGGTCCCTGAGATCCTTTCCAATTCTAAAAAATGCACGATTCATTAGATTGTAAACTCCTTTTTTTCCCCTACAACACTCAATAAATATTTTATTGTTTATTGTTTGTTTATTTATTGATTGATTCTCGAATTCTGAACCTTCCCAGAGTTCCTTTAGGCAACACCTAAACATATGACCTTCTACCGTGGGATACATTTTGTATTTCACTTAAGAGAGTAATACTCTTCCCAAATTCCTGTGAATTTTGGGTTTATTGCCTTATGACTTCTGGTTTTTCACTGTCCATTTTCTGTTTCTATATTCAGACATATAAAGCTGATATAGTAGATGTTGGATGTACACAGATGAACCCAAAAAAAATCAAATAATTGTTTCTCTCAAAGAAATTCTTGAGGAATTTATCCTTGAACTTCTGGTGTCTGAGACCTTCTTATATCCTGATTTTCATTCTACCTGTTTGACTTTGTCTCCTATTCTGTCTCATCACCTCAAGGGTCAGATGACTGACCCTTGAAAATTTCATTCATTCCTACATTTTCAATGATCACATGTATGTAAATCATTAACAACTCTAGGTCTTCACTTTGACTCCAGACCCAAAAAACCTTTTAACATTTATAAACGTATATGAGGTATTATTTCAAATCCTGGGGCAAAAAGATGATTTCAAATAGATTTCATTGTATCTGAAATAAACCCACATTCACAAAAGAAATGAGCATGAAATAATTTTTCTAAAGTGATTTTGTAGTAGAATAAGGTTAGTTGACTGGTTGGTTGGTTGGTTGGTTGTTGTCTTTCTTTATCAAAGACCACCAAAATGACATCTATGTTTGAGACCAATGACAGACAGCATGTCCAACTGTGCTCGATCAGACCAGTACGAGCTTGGAATGCTCTACCACAGGTCGGGCACCAAGAGTCCTTGTGAACACCTGAGCTAGGTACTCTAAACTTATGGGTGTCACATAGAATGAGGAAAGGATTCTTGAAGGACGGTGCCATTTGAGCTGACCCATGAAGAGAGAGGCAAAGGCAGAGATGGAGAAAAGTTCAGGCACTGGAGATGGCCTTGGGAAAGCCATGGAAAGTAGAGAAGTAATATTGCCCTCAGAGACCAGCATATGGGCCAGTTTCAATAGAGAATAGATGTTCTGATGGAAAGTGACATGCAATTGGCCTTCAAAGCAAGGTAGAGACATAGGTATCCTGGTCTATGTTTAATCATTGAACTCTACAGAAGGGGAGAACTTTTTAAGTTTAATCTGCATTCCTAGACTTTCTTAGGTCTAAATAGTAAATAAACAATGAGTGAATGCATAAGTAAACAAATAAATAAATAAGCAAACCAAGATCTGTTGGATAATGAGTACTGATTTCTGAGTAAATGCTTACCCTGAAAATTTAATTGTTGACCCTGTTGAGTCAGTATGAGCTGGCTCGAGACCCTTATCAACACTAAAAATGAATCCATTGTCTCCTAAAACTGCTTTTCTGACATATTTGTCAGTGGCATTTCCATTCTCCAAGGTTCCCTTTCCCATTCCCATTGCCTATCTGTACTCTCCAGGGGCCTTTGGCTTCATTGACCTTCTAAACCATCTCTTATATTCATCTCTTCTTCCTGTAGCCATTGTTATTGGTGCTTGTTGCCATCTTCCTGTATTACTGAAGCTTCTTCTTCATTCTTTCTTCTCTTAGGTCCCCACCTTCTGGAACCAATCTCCCCAATTCCTACTAGGAATCTTCATTCTACAGATATCTCTCCTAGGGTTGTAGTGGGGCTCAAACAAAAATGTTCACAAAACACTGCATTTTTGAAAAGGTTCCTTGTACAACAACTATCCTCAGAGATAATGACTTGAATTAAAGAGAGGAGGAGACTAGAATGTCCTTTGGAACAATGGAGGACTTTGGGGGGGCTTGTCAACAGGAGACAAAGGGTTCCGAAGGCCATCATTGTATAGCTCTGTGATGGCCGAAGCAGACTTGAGTGGGGCCATGGCATTGTAGGAGTATGAGAATAAGGGTGTGTTTAGGAGAAGATAGGCCAAAGAATTATAATGAAGCTTTAATGTCCATAGAAATATACAACCTATTTTCTTTGAGGTGCCAAAATTTTAACAACAGTAACAGCAGCTAACTTATATAATACTTAGACTGTGCATATGCAAAGAATGCAACCATCTCTACTTCCAAAGGATTAACATTCTACTTGGAGACACAAGAACATGGATAAAGTGAAAGAATTCAAACCAAACTGGGACACAGGATGTCCCAAAAGTCTGAAAGCAGTTTTACGTTTTAATAGCTATTAAGCTTACTAAAACTAAATTAATTAGCTTAATTAAATAGCTATCAAAATGTAAAACTGCTCTAAGACTTTTTAGGTCACTCGAGATATACAGAGGAGTTAAATGCAAGGTCATTTTAGAGGGAGGATGCTTGTGGATAGAAAGATCTGAAAAAATCTTCAATTAGTCCACAACCACTTATTAAACAGCTATTATATGACAATCAAGGTAGCTGGGTAGGTCTAGGCCTGGAATCAAGAAGTCTCATCTTCATGAGACTAATCTGGCCTCAGAGACTTCCTGTGTGACCCTAGCCAAGTCACTTAACCTTGTTTGTCCCAGTTACCCATCTGTAAAATGATCTAGAGAAGGAAATGGTGAACCTCTCCATTCTCTCTGCCAAGAGAACCCCAAATGGGTTATGAAGAACTCTTCATGACTCAAAATGAATGAACAACAATAACATATGGCAAATACTGTTCTTAGAGCTAAGAATACAGACAAACAATAGTCAAAAACACAGTCCCTGCTCTCAAGGAACTTACATTTTAATGGAGGAGACAACATGAAAATTATTCAGAATAGAGGGAGGAGAACTTACGTAGGGGAAGCATTAACAGCTGGGAAAGGCCTCCTGTTGTTGGTGGGATTAGGAGTGAGTCTTCGGGGCGACTAGGTGGCACAGTGGATAGAGCACTAGCATTGGAGTCAGGAGCACCTGAGTTCAAATATGACCTCAGACACTTAATGATTACCTAGCCGTGTGGCCTTGGGCAAGCCACTTAACCCCATTGCCTTGCAAAAACTAAAAAAAAAAAAAAAAGAAAAAAAGAAGTGAGTCTTCAAGGAAGGCAAGAAAACTAAGATGCAGAGGTGAGAGGGATGGGATAAGTCAATGCAAAGTCACTAAAAGGGGAGATGGAGGGGTTGATGAAAAATGCAAAGAGGCTATTGAGAGGGAATTATGGACTGTGTAAAGAACTTTAAAAAGACTAGAAAGGTAAGAGGGGATAAATGGTAAAAGGCTTTTAAAGCCAAAACTTGATATTGGAGGAGCAATAATAGTCACTTGAAAATATTGAATGAGAAAGGAGTATTGGTTGGTCAGACATGGGCTTTAGGAAGGTGACTTTGGTTGCTGAGTAGAAAATAAACTGGAGTAGTAGGGAGTTAGAGGAATTAATCAAATTTGTCCCCCCAAATCTAAGTGCCTTCAACTACCTGATCCTTAGGGTATACAGTCTCTAAAAACTGTCAATCTGTTGACCATCCTCTGGACAAATGAATGGATCAGCTGAGCAAAGGGGAGCATGTTTCCAGATATCCCAAGTAATCTTGAGACCTTTCACATACCCTCTTCTATCCTGATCTCTTATAGCCTCTCTCCCTCTCTCATATATATTCTGAAATCTAAATTTCCCAAATTTTTAAATGAAAGGAACAAACCTTTGTTTGCCATCTACTTTGTGCCAGAAATAATTAGAGGTACAAAGAAAGTGGTTTTGTAAATGGAAAATTCATTCTAGTGTGGATAGCTCACTGCCTCTTCTCAGGGTTGAGATGAGAACAATTTAAAAGTTGGGGGAAATGACTAAGTGCTGACTCTTTGACAAACTGTCACCTAAATGAAGAGGAAGACAACAAAGAATGAACTTGCCTTGTTATTGCTAGGGCGATGACATACACCATGTAAATTATAAAGTCCACGCAGGAAGGATGCTTTGAGGGTGATATGCCTACCTTGGAAAACTTAAAACTAACCTACATACAGAAGACTCCTACTTGGTTTGAACAATGGAGCCATGTGACAGGATTCAGGTGTGGGCCTCATTTGCTAGGGGTATGCTCATTAATGTTCTCTGATGCCCTCCTGAAAGGTACTGAAGCATCCCCATTGTTCCAAAGACTAAGCTAATAATTAGAATCTCGGTATTTCCAAATGGTGACTTGTAGTGGGAAGCAGTAATGAGACAGGCAAGAATGAACTCCCCTGATGAGTGCCTATCGAGAGCATTGCTTGCATGATGAAATAAAAGGAATTTTCAAAAAAATAAAGGCATTGTCAATTCAGGATAACCTGACTAATAGCTATTTGTTTAAGAAACACCACTGAGAAAATGGAGTTTGAGGAACTATTGAAACCCACTGCACATGCAGTACAGTCTGTATGTACTGCTAAAACCCTGGGAGATCCTGAGTATGCAAGTAATGATGACAGAGGAAGAATAAAGAGGTTTTTTTTTAAAGATATGTTGGTTTTTATTAATATGTTGTGTTAACCAAGATCCCTGGGTAGGGAAAAAGTAGCTAGAATGCCCTTATAAGCCCTAACTCTTCCTCTGCTGAATTAAATCCTTCCCTTTAAAGCTAAAGTCAAAAACCTTCTCCTTAGAGTTTTTCAGTACTTTGAAATATTTCCCTATGAATTTCATAAAACACTTTTTTTAAATGTAAAGGACTTTGACAATCTTAAAATACATTTTCTTCTTCTTCTTCATCATCATCATCATCATCATCATTGTCATCTTTATCATCAGAGGTTGAAAGTTACCAAGAGGCAAGTATACAGTAGAGGGAGGAACAGTAGACTAAGCATCACCAAAATCTACACTGTGATGGTGAGCAGTCAATCATTTAGTTTTCTGGGTTGGACAAAATACCTGGATTGGACAGAATAATGTCTAATTTGTGCTTCAATTCCAACTTGTTTTTGCCTCATTTGCACCTGATCCAAGGCTTAAGAGAAGTCTTCTGACCTTTGACTATCACTGCTATTCCTCAAGAAATAGAAATGTCCCTGAAGACCATGTTAGCTATTAGGGTCCCTTCCATCACATGATACTTTGTATTTTCTATGGGAGATTTTTCTTCATTTCCCCCAGATGCCAATGCCTTCCTCCCCTTGCCAAAAAATTATCATGTGTTTATGTATTTATTTTATATAAAATTCTCATATATCAGTGTGGTAGTTTGAATGCTATCTACTTAGGGATCTCATTCCACCTTGGGATAGTGCTAATGATTAAGAAGGTATTTTTGTTTATTTAATTTTGTTTCCCCCTTCCCCAAGTCAAGATATGCCCTTTATTTTTTTTTTTTTGGTTTGCTTTTTTTTTTAACAAGGAAATGGGGCTAAGTGATTTGCCCAAGATCACACAGCTAGGTAATTATTAAGTGTTTCGGGTTGGATTTGAACTCCAGTCCTCCTGACTCCAGGGCCGGTGCTCTATCCACTGCGCCACCTAGAAGTCCTGAGCTACCCTTTATTGACTTCCACTCCTTAAGCTATGCTTTGGGGACCATCAAGATGAATCATCCCCCCCCTCCCCGCTGATGACCCAGGAGAGCTTTGCTAAGATAACCCCAGTCCTGGGTCCATAGTCCAAAGCCACTGATCTTCATCTGTTCCATTCTTGGGAAGTTGGTTGAGTGAAGTTGGTGGTTATAGAGCCACTAACTATCCAGAGCTTTGATCATCTAAAGTTATTTTGGAGTCCTTGATGGATGATGAAACCTGTTTTGTTCATGACTATAAGATTAAGAATTCTACTATCTTCTGGTATTGTACTTTCCCTAAGGCAGAAGAGTCTAATTCAGGTGATGCTTTCTTTTATGATAAGTCTCTTAGCTTCCATCTGGCAAGCCCTTGAGCTCCTGGGCCTTGATCCATTCACCTAGCTGCTTAAGACCCTGGTACTGCCTTTTGATCCAGGTTCTATCTTTCTACAGATTTCCCCTCCACAATAAGCACCCTTATATGTGATCCATTGGTTTCCTTCCTGGCTATGGTTGAAGTCATCAATTCTGTTACCTTTTTTCCACTGGAAGTTTTACCTTCTAAATTGGGTTTAATGGAATTAGCTGTTTAAAAATAAAATATAACTTTAAAGACTTTCTCCAGCAAAATAAATAAATAGATGATTTGTTTTTGTAGCCAAGTGGAGACTTGAATAAGTCTAATTTGAAGTGGATTTTCATTAGTTCATTTTCCTACATCTTTTATTGCAACAAAAAGTGAGGGTTTTTTCCCCTCCTAGGATTATAGCTCATTTTTACAAATGAGGAAACTGAACCCCCAGAGATTTGAGGTGATTTGCCAAAGGTTGGGAGGTAGAATTTGAATCCAGATCTGGTGACACCCATCTTCAGCCCTGTTCTATCATATTAGGTAGTTGACCCTGGGGAAGGATTTAACCTCTTTCAACCTCAGTTTGGTCATCTGTAAAATTGAAATTATAATAATAGAACTTACTTAGCAGGGCTGTTGTGAGAATCAAATGATTAAAGCGCTTTGTAAATTTTAGAGTTCTACAAAATAACATGATTGTTGTTAACTGAAATGTGTCATAG
The DNA here is from genome assembly GCF_037893015.1 of Macrotis lagotis. Classification (NCBI taxonomy): domain Eukaryota; kingdom Metazoa; phylum Chordata; class Mammalia; order Peramelemorphia; family Peramelidae; genus Macrotis; species Macrotis lagotis. Next base: position 173,807,262 of record NC_133665.1, read on the forward strand.
CTGAATGTTAGGATGGAATGAGGTGGTGCCTTTCCAGATGTAATTAATGATCAGCATCTCAGCACAACTATTGCCATTCTTTGTAGAATACTTAATAGTTGACTGAAATGGTCAAAATTGGCATTTCTTAAATCAGCAGTGAAACTCTTCAGGAGGTAAGTTATAGTAAAAGAGTCAGTTTCATAGCTATCCTCATATTGCTTTGATTAGCAGCAAAATAAACAGCAGTCTCTCTTCTCCCCTGCAATACCTTCATCATTTGTCCTTGGTAACAGTTTGGAAATTTCACAAATTTGAGATCACATTTGTCATTGTGATCATTGAGCCATACCCTCTTATAAGTCTGGATGCCTGTCTAGGGCAATCAAAGGAGGACTGATCAAATCCACTGATTCGCAAAATTAAATGTGAATAGCTGAGACCTTTTCATTATTTCCTCTTTTGTTTACTAAACTTGGAGATAGTCATAAAAAGGTTCTTATCAATGTTAGCAGATATGGTTATGTTGGTGGTATGAGCCATTGAGCCAAGAGAGGAATGAGGAGAGATGCTAAGTACTCAAGATTTTAAAAAAAGGAAGAAATTTAACTTGCCCTTCACTCCATATCCAGTCAGTTTCCAAGTCCTGTTAAATGTGTTTTATTGACATTTCCTCACATTCATCCCTTTCTTTGTACTAATGCCACTGTCCTTATCACTTGCTATTTTCAGGTCCTAATTGCTTCTGATGGACTATTACCAAAGCCTTCTTTCTGATCCATCATCCACAAAACTTACATATTGATTTCCATAAAGCACATCTTTGTGCTGGTCACACCCTATTCAAGAGATTTTTTAAAAAATGCAAGCTCCTCTGATATTTGAAGCCCATAACAATTGGGTTCCAAACCATCTTTCCATGCTGATTACACTTTCATTTGCTCTACATTAGGAAAACTGGCCTACTGGTTCTCCTTCAAATTCCATCTCTCATCTCTGTGATTTTTCAGAGAATTTCACCTGAAATATGTTCCTTTCCCACTTAAATCTCTTCAGTTAAAAGATCACCCCTCTATGCTTGGTCTTTCCCAATGATACCAGTGGTTAGTTCTCCTTCTAAAATAATATATATCATTTGAATGTAGTTTTCATTTACCTAAGTATATCCATATTTTTCCCCCAGTAGGAAGCAAATTTGGGGGGGGGGTAGGACTGTTTCATCTTTGTCTTTGAATCTGTATTTAAAATTAGAGTTAAGTAAATCTGAGAATCATCAGCATAGAGAAGGCAATTCAATCTATAAGAAGCGATATGAGATCATCAAGTGAAATATTGTAGTCAGAGGAGAGAAGAGGGCCCAGGACAGAAGCATTTCATAGTTATCAAATGTAACCTGGATGAGAATCCAATAAAGGAGACTAAGAAAGAGCAATGAAATAGGAGGAGAAGCAGGAGAGAGCAATTTCACCAAAACCTACAGAGAAGAGGGTCTCAAGAAGTGAAGGATCTATAGGGTCAAAAGCTGCTAAGAGGTTTAGAAAGATGAGGATTGATAAAAGGCCATTGGGTTTGGCATTTAAGAAACCACTGGTAACTGGTGAGAGCAGTTTCAATTGAATGATGAGATTAGAAACTGGACTATGGAGAATTAAGAAGAGAGTGATGAGAGCAACTCTAAGCATCAATTGTAGATGGTCTTCTCAAGGAGGTTAGCTAAACTTCCTGGAAAGTATAGAACAATAGTTATGGGAATGGATAGATCAAGAAAAGATTTTTTTTTTCAGAATGGGGAAGACTGAGTATGTCTGAAGCAAAGCAGCCAGTAGGCATAAAGATCAAAGATTAGGGAGACTGAAGATGACAGGAGGGAAAATCTCCTGGAGATGATGAGATGGAATGAGGTCATTTATACATGGAGAGGGGTCTGCCTTGACAAGGGGAAGTTCTACCTTTTCATGTGGGAAGAAGGAAACAGTGAGAGAAGGCATCTTTAACTCAAGATGAGGAAGAGATTCAAAGAGGGAACTCTAAACTAATGACCTCAAGTTCCTTAGGTACCAGCCAGATTCTCAACTGAGTGGGTCCAGGAGGGGAGCCATCCAAGGTTTAAAGAAAAAAGAAAAAGGTTAGAAAGAATCATTCTATGGAGGGAGAGAATGAATCAATTAGCCTTTTAGTGTCTAAGATAGAATTGGAGCTCAGTTCTTCATTACTCCTAGTCAAACACTCTATCCATCTAACTCAGGATCATATCAGAATGCCAGTATGGTCTATCTACCAGAAATGTTTGACAATCTATATATGCGATTGTTTTCTGTCCTGGTCAGAAATTTTGAGAGTCTTCTTCTCCCAGATTGATCATTTTATGATGGTAAATTAGATCATCTTTTGTCTTACCTAGCTCTTGTTCATTTTGAAAGGGCATTGCTTCAATGTGAAAGACCTTAATTAAGGCCAGGGTTACCCATTGTGCCATTGCCAACTGTCTTGACTTGCCTTGCCACTGGACGTGAACAGAGTGAGGCTGATGATGTTGTGGAGCTCTGATTACTTCAATCCAATTCATGAGCAAGTCAAGACATCATTCTCACGATGGTCCTTTTGGAAAATGAAAGACAAACAACAGCAAGGTTTCTAAATTTCCTACATATATCTTGAAAAACCAAACTGCATAAGATAAAAATTTCCAGAGATCCTCTGAGCTGTATCCTGGGTATGTTTGATGCTATTATTTATAATTGAAATTCTAGTGGTTATGTCCTTTAGTCCAATAAAATTATACCCTGCCATTTGATACTGATGTTGGCCTTGCAAATAGTTTCAGTATCTTGGGAGGTCAGATGGCATTAATAGGTTTCTTACCAGAATGTTTGTGAAAGACATGGTGATCCTTCTGTGAGATATGTCTGAGAATTGAATCAAGCCTAGGTAGCTTAGTGGATACAGGACTGGAGTTGAAGTCAGGAAGACCTGAGTTAGTCTTGGATACTTAATAACTCTGTGTGTATGTGTGTGTGTGAGAGAGAGAGAGAGAGACAGAGAGAGAGACAGAGAGAGAGACAGAGAGACAGAGAGAAAGAGACAGAGAGAGAGAGAGAGAGAGAGAGAGAGAGAGAGAGAGAGAGAGAGAGAGAGAGAGAGAAGCACACTCACCTGGAGAGCCACTTAACCTCCACCTGTCTCTGTTTCCTCATCTGTAAAATGAGAATAAAATAGGACCCATCCCACAGGATTGTTGTGAGGCATATTAGCAATTTTGGAACAAAATTTTACTCACAAATTAAATAGATAAAAGAAACTTACTTTAATTTCTTTCCCTCCCCCCCCCACAAAAAACAAACCTCCAGAAAACCCAAACCTATCCCTGTTTAGTCTGTAATTCCCAGATCCAAACTTGACTGAGCACTTTATTCTGCTGAAGGTGCCTACAGGGATCCCCTGCTTCTTCCACAGTAAATTAGCCTGGCCCTTGAAGAAGATAGCTAAGTGCTCTAGGCTGATCTTTTGTACAACTTTCTAATTGTTTTATTATTTTTCCTATATAAAGATGAAATGAATGTTTACAAGACCAGACAGACTGAAATAGAAAGATAGTAGAACAAAGAACAGTTATTATATAAAGATATCTCTACTGGGGGAAACTAAGGAGTAAAGGGAGCTTATAGATCCTGTAGTTTAAAACAATACATCCTAATTCTTTTTTGCGGCTATTTCTTGTTTTGAAAAAAAGGTAATTTGACACACTTTCCCCTTGATCCCTTTCTATTTTTAACTTGGAAAGGAATTCAGAAAACCATCACCTTTTATCTCTCCCTCTTTTTCTATCTCTTGGTTAATTTTTATGTTGATCTAAAAGCTCAAAAACTTATTTTTCTTTTCCCTCTGACTTGAAAACTTGGACACTAGCAAGAATTTTCTGGAGTCCAATAGGATCCCAGGAAAAGTATCTATTGTTCTGTCCGAGCTTCCCCAAGCTATTTTCATATCAAGTTACATCCTCTTCTGTTCCCCATATTCTAGATCTATGTGTACATTTCTTTTTCTCTCTCTTAACTTTATCCTTCTTTCCATCTCTTCTGTGTATATGTTTTTTTTTTCTCTCTCTGAAAGTATGGTATGTAATTTGCTACTAAAAAATCTATTAAAGTTAAAAATTGTTTTATATGCAGTTGGGGAAAAAGAAAATATTTTTTAAAAACTGCCAATCATCAAAACTGCCTGGTACTGGTTAAGAAATAGTCATGGACCAGTGAATTAGAATAGGTACAAAAGAAACAGTAGTAAATGATTCTATGATAACAACTCACTATTTGACAACAACTATTGAAAAAACCTGGAAAATAGTATGTCAAAACTCACAGCTTATACCAAAATAAGGTCAAAAATGGATTCAGGATTTAGACAAAAAAGGCAATACCATAGACCCATTAATAGATTATGAAATACTCTGTCAGATCTATGAAGGGGAGGAATTTATGACCAAAAAAGAATTAGAGTAGATTATAAAATGCAAAATGGATGATTTTGACTATATTAAAGTAAAAAAAAAATTGCAATAATACAACCAATGCTGCCAGGATTAGAAGGAAAATAGAAAGTTGGGAAAAAATTTTCACAATTAGGAGTTCTCTCATTTCTAAAATATAGAGAATTGAATCAAATGTAAAAGATTACAAGTCATTCTCCAATGGATAAATGGTCAAAGGATATGAACAGTTTTCTTTATAAGAAATTAAAACTGCATATAAAAATCATATGAAAAATGTGCCAAATCATTATTGTTTAGAGAAATGCAAATTAAAACTATTATGAGGTACCACCTCACACCCATCAGATTCTTTTTATCATCTTAGCCAGAGGATGTGGGAGGATTTGGACATTAATGTGCTGTTGGTGGAGTTGTGAATTAATCCAACCTTTCTGGAGAACAATATGAAACTATGCCCTTACAACTGATCATACAGCAATACCAATACTAGGCCTATATCCAGAAGAAATTGCAAAAAAAAATGGGGAAAAAAATACCATATGTTCAAAAGTTTTCATAGCAGCTCTTTTTGTAGTGGCAAAAATCTGGAAATTGAGGGGATACCCATCAATTGGGGAATGACTGCACATATATGAATATTATAGAGTACTAGTGTTCTATAAGAAACCATAAATGACCGGACTCTAGTGAAGCATGGAATGACTTACAGGATCTGATGCTGAGTGAAGGGAGCAGAGCCAAGAAAACAATGTACCCATCAACAACAACATTGTGAGATGATCAGCTTTGATGGATGCTGCTCCTCTTGACAGTCCAGAGGGTAGGACAACCCTGGGAGACCTGTTATGGACAACATCATCTACATCCAGACCAAAGAAAAAAAAACCCACCACAAAATACCCACAGAATCTGAAAAACACCATGTTCATTTCTTTAACAATTTCTCTTATGTTTTCCCTTCCTATCCTATGGTTTTCTTTCTTTTCTCTTTGTCCTAATTCCTCTTACACAAAATGACTAATGTGTAAACATGTTAAACACAAATGTACATGTAAAATGTTTACTAGCCCATTCTCCACTAAGGGGAACAGGGAAGAAGGGAAGGTGGAAGAAAAGTCTAACACAAATTTTCAAGTGGATGAATGTTGAAAAAAATTTATATCATGTAATTGGAAAAATAAAATAAAATAACAATTAAAAAAACATACCAGAAATAAAAAAAAAAGATATATTAAAACTAAGCTCTTAAGGAGGCAAGTATCTGGTTAAACCAAGTGAAGAAAATGAATCTTGGGTCAAAGAAACTAGATTGAAATCCTTCCCCTACCACTATAGATATCACTTCTATGACTTTGGACAGAAAATGTTCACCTCTCCAGACCCCAGATTCCTCATCTGTAAAATGAGAAGACCATACACTCACTGGGCTGTAAATGCTATTCCATCTTCAAATCTATCATTCTATGGTGAACTTCCCCAGGCTGACCCAATTTAATATGCAGTTTAATTCCATTTGCTTAATAAATTAGTAATACCTATCTTTAGTGGAAGACATATGTGAATTAGAGCTGTTGGAAACCTTATTTCAAGATAGATTCTTGCCAGAGATGGACCCTCACTTCTGCCTCTGGAACCATATTGTTCTCTCCAGTGTCACCTCCCTTCAAAACTCTTTCAGTTGTTAGGGTCTACTCTCCCCACAGGTCCTTGCCTTTAAAAAATACGTATCTCCTTATTTTTGTACATGTTGTCATGACCCTATTAGAATAAAAATAGTGGACAGGGACTGTTCCATGTTTATCCTTGTATTTCCAAAGCCTAGCACAGTATCTGGCATATAAATGAAACCGGTTAAGTTGACTATAATTATTTAAGTTAAAGAATAATTGTATAACATTTTTGGTATCATGCAGTAGATGTTCAATAAATGCTTGATGATTTGAACTGAATTATATAAAAGTTTCCCTTTTTAAAGGTATAAGGAATTTTATTGTTTAGGATTTTAAGGAATTTAAGAATTTAAGAAATTTATGGATGAGTATCTAGAATGATCCCCCACATAGAGTAAGTGCTTCATGGCATCACCTCCCGGATGTCGTGGTTTTCTTTGAAAATGAAGGACAAAAAAAGCATTATTATAAATGCATATTTAGTCAAAACAGAATTATTTAGAAGTTACCCTTTTTAGATTCTAAATTTAAGAAATAATTGTACAAGATCTTGAGGATCGAGTACAGTACCTGACATATAAGAATAATTCATGCTTGATGAATTGAATTAAAAACTATATGATTCCAAGCGTACAAAGCTTACCAACTGTGTGTTGTGACTTCTGATGTCTGTGAGAGTTTTGCTGCCCACTCTCCACCGTTTATGTTCCTATCATCATCATATCCATAAGCTAAATAAATAGGAGCCCATGTAGCTCAACTATGTGTGAGAAACCACATGAGCACAAGAAGGAAGAAGCACTTGGTACATTGGTTCAAGTCTTTGTGACCCAATGTCTATTTTCTCTGGGATTTCCACTTCATTCTTCTTCCCATATGATTACCTGCTGCCCTGGTCTTGGGAAGAACCCTAATTTGCATCATGTATTCATAAAACCACTTGGTACTTTTGGGACCACCTATCACAAAAAAAAGACATTCTCCTGCTGGTGGGTGTATCTGATTATTTGTCTTCTGTCTTTTGTTTCTTTGTACAGACTTCTCTCTTTTCCCCATCTCTCCTGTAAAACTGCTTCCAAGATTTAATAAGACCAAGACCTCAGGGGATGAAACTTGGTTGTTCCAGAAGGACCTTTGTCAGGGAGAGAAATCTAGCTCAATGAAAACCATTCCCTGTGGTTTCTGTCCTGGATAGGTTGTGTTCACCCACCATCTTAAATCAGAGTCTTGCTCTAAAGCTTTTCCATTGTTTTCCTGTGAAAGGGAGACTTTTGGGAACAGATCAACATCATACTGACTCCTGCCACTGTTTCTTTGAGTAAGTCATTCATTCTTATCTTGAGCCCTCATTATTTTGCTTATCTCTTTTCTTTTTGATCTGAGAAAACAGTCCCTTTCCTCCACAAGAAAGATGTGTGTGTGTGTTTATATGATTATGTGTTTTATGTGTGTATTTGTTGATGTGATTATATAATCCTGAGCTGGGTTGGGTCTCAGTAATGTTTTTCTAAGTGTTATTCAAACAAGGATAAAATCATGGATGGGAAGGTTTAGAAACTAAAGGAGTTTTTGGTAGTAGGGGTAGTAGATGCAGCCTCTCATTGAAGTGCCAAAATGGTGTAAAAAATGAGATGAGGGAGGTCAAATAGAAATTAATCAACATAATTCCCAGAGATCTCAGGAAAAGGGCATTCTGGAGATCGTTTTTATTTTTGCAGTAATCACACTACCTATCAACAAAAGGAAAATGCTTTAGAATAGCTTCTTTCCTTTCCCTCAGTGGCTATTAAACAGGATCCCATTTGAATGGGCAATTTGAAAAAATAATAAACTCTCTTGAATTTCTTTCCCTCAGATTATGTTTAGATGGATTATTTGTTGTTCATCAATCCCACAGTCAAACCATCTGAATTGTTCTCTTCCTTTCCCTCTCCAGCAGACTTGAGCTACAAGGATGTCTTTCAGATTTGGACAACATCTCATCAAGCCTTCAGTGGTGTTTTTGAGGACAGAATTGTCATTTGCTCTCGTAAACAGGAAGCCAGTGGTACCAGGACGTATCCTTTTTTGATAAATCCCTCAAAGCTGACAGACCCAAAGAACCCAAGAGTGGCCTCTGGTGGTCTTCCAACAAAAGGTAAGGATGGCATTTTTCTTTCCCTTGGAGGAAACCAGGTAAGATGTTATTCATATTTATTCTGAAATCAGTCACTGAAACCAGGAACATGGTTGAGCAGTGTTGCAGAACTTCTGAGAGTAGTTGCTTAGCAACTGTGACCTTCGAGGGAAATTTTCTACTGACCGTTTCACTCATCAGATGTATAAATAAACAGGTGCTTCTACAAGTTATCTGTGTAACTTAGGCTTTAAATTTCTCCACTGTGCTGGAAAATCAATGATTTTCTTATGATACCTTCATACTTTTAATTACTAGTTTCAGGGTGAATTCAATGTGTGTTTTAAGAGTTAGGCGGCAAGATGGTGGCAAAATGTGTGATTATTTTTGAGTCAATTTCATTTTTTTATATTTCTACTTGTTTATGCAGAAGGGGATCAAGAAAGTATTTTTTTGAAAAAAAATTCCTGTAGATGGAAAAGAAAAAAGGGAGCTATTTCTAATTCTGATTTGAAAAGGAAAGATATTAGTGGAAATAAAATCTGTTTCTGGATGCCCATCACTGGAATTCTCATTGGTAGAAATGTTTTCTTTCCATCTACCTGTTACTGACATCCTTTACTTCCTCTGACTTTGGTAGGAACCATTGCAGTGGGATTTAGGGAGTTAGCAAAAAAAAAAAAATCTCAGGGTTTATTTTTATTTTGTCAGATGTATTGCTAAGTAAAGATTTGCCCGTGCATTTTATACTCACTCCCTAGATACACATTTCCTTCTATCAACCTGGCTAAGTAGGGAGAGAGGGAAGAAAGTGTGATAATGTACAAAATTCATATTGCAATGTAAATGCTCATCTATAATCTACATGTATGATCTTTACTTAGAAATTAACCTTAAAGAGAAGGATTCCTTCTTACTTTGCACTGATTGAGATGCTATAAATATGGTTAATATGATTATTGCTGAGTGAGATGTTTATGAATCCTCTATCTAGACTATTTCCTTATTTTTCATTCAAAAAAAAAGAAGCAAAGAGACTTAAAGGCACACCATTCTCCTCTTTGAAATCAATATCTTAGAAGTAAGACACACCCAAATGAGATTTCTAGATTGTACCCTAATTAAACTGCTTGAGGATTGTAAGTAGAAACTTTTAGAACAGTAGCTAAGAACAGTAATGATGTCATAATAGATGTTCAGTTTATTATCAGAAAAGAAACTTGGGACTGTATTGTAAAACTGTTGGGGAAAATGAAATTAGATGACTGATCATATTTTGATGTTTGTTGAGTCATTTTTCAATCATGTTCAATTCTTCATGACCCCTTTTGGAGTTTTCTTGGAAAAATAATAGAGTGGTTTGCTATTTTCATTTTATAGATGAGTAAACTAAGGCAAAAAAAAGGTTCAGTGACTTGCCGAAGGAAACACAGATACTAAGTTAAATTTTCCTGATTCCAAGCCCAATGCTCTATCTCCTGCTCTACCTGGCTGTCCTGATCCTATTTTTAATAAAATTAAAGATTTTAGTTAATTCCCTGATAAAGTCATCTTTTCTGTGTTTGGGGAGGAAAGGGGAGGATGACAGAAAATTGATTCCATTTTTAGACCATTCTAAGGGCCCAGGAAGAAGTTTATGGCATTAATTCTAATCAATCTGAAACTCACTTCCAGAGAGTAAACTTTCTTGATGGTAAAAAAATCACATATTTTTTCATGCAGAATTTGAAACTTGAATGAATCTATAAATTCATTGATTTTTCATGTTGATGGATTAGGTCACACCTTCTTATTCTGCCTGTCCACTTGCCACTATAAATCCTTTGCAAGGGTCCACTTGACTGTGGATTTTTCTTCAGATTTCTTAACTTCTTTCATTGATCTCCAATGGAGTCTTCATTTGGGAATTTTTTTGTCACTCTTTTTTTTTGTTGTTCTTCTCTGGTACTATGACACAGTCTACCATGTAGATAGACTCTTAGAGGCCTAGAAGACAGGAAATATTTTGAGAGTGCAGGATCTCAAATATGCTGCTATTTTCCAGGGAAACTGCTAAACCTCTTATAGGGTTGTATTTTCCCTATATTCTATTTGTCCTTTGGTTATTCTTGGTGCAGCTATCATTGGTGTTAGTGGGGACACCATTCAGTATTTATTATTTCCCAGAGCTTTATCATGAAATATGAATATATGACATTGTTTCTCCTTTCTTCTCCTACTATCTTCTACTCTAAAATAAGAAATCCTGTGTTTTGAGTTAGCTATGTTCTGGTCTATCAAATTCTTGAGTATCCTTCATTAATCTTGGAAATGTTCATTCTTATTTACTAAAAAAATGTGTTAAACTTGTCCAGAGTTAAGCAGTACTTACAAAGTTAATTAGAATTTAGCTTTTTTACCCTTCTATTAGAAATGCCTCATCACTTAGAATGAGGTTGCTTTATATGGGGGCTGTAAGGGTCTTTCAGAGAGGATTATAGGATTAGGACATTTAGGGATACCTCAGTGATCCACCTAGCCCTGGTCCCCCATTTCATAGATGAGGAAACTGAGCCTTAGAAAAGGGAAATGACTTGCCCAGATTGACAGAGACTATAAGACCAAAACCACACATAACTGAGGAAGAATTTGAACTCAGGACCTCCAATTCCAAATCCAGAGTTTTTGCCACAACACCAGAGAGGAAAATGAAAAGAAAGAAAGAAAAGTGAACTCTATCACTGATTAGCTATTTGACCTTGAAGAAGTCATGTACTTTCTTTAGGCCTCAGTTTAAGGAGAGGGAAGGAGTCACACCAAATGACTTATTTTTTAAAAATTTTATTTATTTAAGGCAATGACAATAAGTGACTTGACCAAGGTCACACAGCTAGGCAATTATTAAGTGTCTGATACCAAATGGCTTCTAAGAATCAATTCTAAGATTGCAACCATGTGATCTATATTATCAATACTAATTGTAGTGAGAAAGAAGGAAGAAAACATCAAATGTTTCCTTGATTTCCTCTTTTATTCCCTTAAAACTGCCTGCTATTGGGAAAAACAAATATGGGGATGGAAATATCTGAATAAAGGATTTATTATATATATAAGGTATCCTTTTTAACTCTGTCACATTAAGAATTATTATCTTTCATGTCACTTAGGGTTGGTTCATAGCCAATTAGACCTGAACACTCTACCATCTTTTCCTTTTAGGTCATCTCTCAAGCTCTTCTTACTATTATTTAATCTTCCTTTTCACTTTTTCCCCATTAGATGCAGGTTGATTTCTGAAAATGGGGAATAGATTTTATTGTAAAACATGGTCACTGGTGTTCTAGGGTAGTGATATACACACAGTTGTGGTTTTTCTTTTCTTTTTTTTATTAGTTTAAATGTTTAAATAGATGAAGAAAAGCCAACTGCTTTCCTTTGACTTATCTCCATAAAAAAAAAAAACAACTGAGAAACAATGTTTATACCCCAGTACAAATTTCAACATCTTGCTTATTATACACTCCCTTCATATAAAAGATCTGGCAAGAAACTTTCAAGTTATTAAAGTGATTCTATCTATTTTCATTTTGTTATAAACCTTTGACATTCTTTTTTCCTTAGGAACAATTTTTGTTTTGAATTTAAAAAAAGAAAATATTTATACTTGTGAATTCAGGAGTCAGATTGGTTTAAATGCCCTTTCACAGGCTTAACTGATTTCTCACTATGTAGACTATAAGGAACCTTGGGATGGGAATTGTGAATAAGGAGATATAAACCTTATTGCTTGGGATTGAGGAGATTCTAGATTGTGGAGTGGAATCTGCTTTCTCTAGTTAGGGATGAAATAAACATTCCCCTAATTTTCAGCTTAAAGAGAGAAGACAAACACTTTTATTTTCACAGTGATTTCAACATACCTTAAATAAAAGTGAGTTCAAAGACTTGGGGGGGGGAAATATCACATATATGTTTAGAAGAGATGCTAAAATCCAACAAATGACTGTCCACAGGGAGAAGTTAATGGTTATTGGCAACAAATGTCACATACTGGACTCAAATTCTTCTCTGTTGAAATTATTTTCCTGGCTAGGAAGAGCTGTCAGAAAGGGAAGGATGTGGTTGGTCTTTGCTTATGAATCCTTGCCAGAAGCTTTGGTAATCTTTTATAAGAATTACAGAAATAATTTCAGTGATTCTTTAGAAGATGGGCTTGCATCTTGACCCTTTTATTCAATTTTTAAAAATCCATTATTTTATCTGTCTACATAACTGTTCTCCAAACAGGAAGGAACTATAGTAGGGTTGTGAGTTGCCTCAAGACTATTTCTCCATGAACTATTCCATAGAGATGAAGAGAATGAAATGACTATAATGGAACATATATTAAGCTCCTACTGTGTATGCCATACTGTTGTAACTACTGTGAACACAGAGACCAAGATATGATGTAATTACTGGGCTTAATCAATAGTTAAAGGAATGGAAATAAAATATCAGTGATGAGGATCATATTAATGATTTAATGTCTATCACCATAGCAGCAACTAATATTCATTTAACACTTTAAGATTTGCAAAGTAGCAAAAATAAAAAAAAACTAAAAAAAATTTGCAAAGTCATTTATATACCTTATCTTGTTTAATCCTAACAACTCTGTCCATAAATACTCTGGAGAAAGATAGAAGCTTATGGTGGACAGGAACTATTTCATCTTTGATTTGATCTCTCTAGTCCCTATTATAACACCTAATGCTTAGGAGATAAAAAGCTTGTGGAATGAATCCTCATTTTTACAAATGAGAAAACTGAGGCGGTCACGTACCTAATAAATTTCCAAGACTGGACTCAAATTGAGGATGTCTTCTGATCCAAAGAACACTTGCTAGTTTTGCCCTTCCCCTTTTGGTAAAGACTTGTGAATTTATAACTATATCTATGTTATACCTATATCACCCATGTCTACATCTGCCTTCATATGGATATAGTCACTAGAAATATTTATATCTATGTCTATATGTCTATCATATTCATCCATAGCTATATCCTCTATAGCTATCTTTTCATCTATGTCATTATCTATATATGTATGTAAATATACATATAAATCCAGTGAAAATATCTCTGTGGATACACACTAAACACATGGTAGCATGGAGAGAATGACATATATTATAAGCTTTGATGTATAGGATGTCATATGCACGTGCCACCATACATGTTACATGTGAGTATGCATGTCTAAATATAAACATGTGTGCTCATGTGCTCATGCTTATCTAGATATGGGTATAGGTAAATGTATATATATATATATTTTTAATATCTCTCTTTACAACCCCACTCCCCCCCTTTGTTTTTGCTGACCCTTCTCAACATTGAAATCATCCGTTGCAGCAAAGAAGAATGGTTCCACTGTAATGCTTTGGCATGAGTTCCCTCTTCTAACAGTATAAACAGCAATCTGTGGGGTCCTCATAGTACCCAGCCCCCTGTCCTGGAAGGAGAAGTGAGAACTGTTTTATATTCTCCTCTCTGGGTAGGGTCTCTGTGTGGGGAGACCTTGCCTAGACTAATCTGGCTATTCAAGTTCAGAACTGGACCAAAATCAAACACTCACGGACCATCGGAAAGTCACCGCTTAACAAAGGTTTATTAACTGAGGGTATGGAAAGGATATACCTTCAACAAGGGTAAGGCATTGATTGAATTGAAGTCTCTGCTGCTGCTCAGAAGTATGTTCCAAGTTTAAATGGCCTCTTTCTACTTTGACACTAAGGGATTATAGATGTCAATAGTCTAAGTCCCCTCTTAGTTTCCTGGAACAATTAAATCTTAGGGATGGTTTCGCTACCTCTTAAGGGGGAAACAAGTACAAGAACAAAAACAAAACTTCAGGAACCACCTAAACAAATAAAAACTCCCAAAAAGCTAGTCTAGCCTGAGTAAGATAAAGGTTGCTTCTGTAATGGGGGATAATATTGGTTTCCAAATTACTCAGATCTGGGCTTCTTTTAATGATTTTTTTCCCCCATTAACTTTGAAGTAGTCCTAGAGTTAGCATGGTGTAGTGAATCTCACCCTGGGCAAGTTACTTAATCTCTCTGTCCCTAAGATCTGCAAAATTGAGGGGGGAGGGGGGAATCAATGGCTTCTACAATCCTTCCAGTTCTAAATTGATGATCCTACATTTTTTGGTCCTTCTTAATTTCCTCTGCTTCTTACCATATAAGGCTTCCTCTTTTTCTATGATTTTTCCCATTTGCCATTTCTTAATACATTGCAATGTGACCCTGTCACTTTCTCTATCTGTGGGTTTTATCATTTTATTATTTCCTATCACTCAGTCACCGAGATTTCTTTTAAGGGCCTACAATGGAGCAGGAACTCTGCTAAGTTCTAGAGTGGCGCCCCATCACCTTGATGGGGATCCAGGAGATGCTTTAGGAGCATCACAGTTCTTGTTCTCCAAACATCCATTTGAGCTTCACCTTCCCCCTCAGAGAACACTTTGTAAACTGTAAACAAGGTTTAAAGCAAATTGGATGGGCTTTGTTCTCCAAGGTACCACTCTTTAGAGAGAAGCATCAGAATGACTTTCATCCATTCATGTATGATTACCGGAAGACATTTTTCATAATGCTCTGGTGAGACAATCTCTTTCCAAGAGCTTACATCACCTTGGAGTTTAACAGGAAACTATTTCTGTAAACTCAGGGAAGTCTAGTCTCCCTCTATGTTCTAAATAAATTTAAACAAGTATTTTTTAACAAATCTCTTCTCCCTCGTCCTTGTCTTTGCATTATCCTATGTTCTGGCTTTCATCTTGGGTTAAGCATGAAAAATGGATTTGAACATTAGCAGAATCCATTTGGGGACCAGGGCTTTTATTGTAAATAAAATTATTCATTTGTTATGTCCTATTGCTATTCAGAATCCCATAAAGAGCCCAGGCATAAGGGGGTCCACAGGCAACATTTATAAACTGATTGAATGTAGCTCGTAATGACAGAGACAAACCCTGCTGGCTGCCTTTACTGCATTGTACAAATCATTCTTTTTCAGCAGTTTATCAACTCAGTTATTAAAAGGAGCAGAAATTTCCCAACTAGGACGATGAGCAGCATCTTATCCAACCCAAACCAAGGCATGGCAATTTGCTCAGGACAAGCTATAGAGCAGAGCTGTGAAAAATTAAGAAAAAGACCCTCCTATTGAGTTGGGAACAAGATAGCTTTGATTTTAGCTTGCAATACTGGTCTATTATGAATAATTCTATCTTGCAGTTTTAAAGAGCCATTCAGCCTCCCCAGGTTGTAGGCATGATTGTCCCCTTTTTTACAGATGAGCTCTTTACAGCCACTCTCTTCCCCTTTTAAAGGTTTAAATACTCCCTCACAATCTCCCACAGCTTGCATGTGAGGCAAGAATCAAGTCACCATAAGGATGGAAGAAGTGACAAATAGATGGCCACAGTGCAGTCAGAACCAGATTAAAAAGTAATTGAGGAGCATTTAACAAAATAAATTTAAACCAAAGAGTATTGGCCATAACCTAATATAAGCCAACCAAATAAACAAAACAACTAAAATACAATAAAACATAGATCATATTACATTTTAAAACTTTTAGCATGTAGCTGGCCTCGGTTTCTATTTGAATTTTACATCATTGCTGTAGTAGGTAGGAGACTTGACGTGGAGTAAGAAAGACCCAAATTCAAAACATGCCTCAAATATTTACTAGCTGTCTGAGACTGGACAAATGATTTAACTTAAGACAATTTAATCTGTTAAACAAAGTGATTGAATCACATGACCTTTAAGAAATTTTCTGCCTTTTATCCTTTACTTATCTTTTTTTGGGGGGGGGAGACTCAATTAGAGTTAAGTGACTTGCTCAGGGTCACATAACTAGTAAGTGTCTCCGAGACTAGATTTAAACTCAGGTCCTCTTGACTTCAGGGCTAGGTCTCTATTCACTGTACCTCCTAGCTGCCCCCACCTTCCATTCTCTGAGCCTCTCTGATCCATACCTACATGCTCCAAGTCTAACCTTAGCAGGAGAATAGTAGAGACATCTCAAACTGGCTTTTGAAAGCTGATGGTTAATTTTTCAGTGGGAACACTTATACCTAAAAAATCAACAAATGTAAATCAGTTCTTGATTGATCATTATTTTATTTGTTTCAACTTAAGAAAGTAACAGGAAATTTCATAATAATTAATAAATTTCTTTAATATGTATCTTGCATACATTTTTTACAGACAGACAGTTGTTAAACATTTACCAACATATTCATGAGCATTATCCAATTATTATATCATGATGGATGCTTTTGGGTGAATAGCAAGTGATTGTCGATGTTTCATGTAAAATTTTGGCATCATAAATTATAGATGTTAAGGCTTTCTTTTCAATTATATTTATACCCTGAATGATTTTGGGCAAAGCACATTGGACCACAGTTTTCCTGCCAGCACAATGAAGGAATTGACTAAATAAACATCAGTGTTCCTTCACCTTTGAAATTTATGCTTCAATAATTGCGTTCAAATCTTTAATCTTCTATGTAGTGAATTTGTTACCTTATTCCTTAACCAACTTGGTCCTCCGTTTCATCATTTACAAAATGGTGGAGGTTGGGATGGGGAGGTTGGATTAGGTTGCCTCTGAGGTCCATCCAGTTATAGATCAAGATCCTCTGTGTTTCTGTGAAGAGTCATTCTCTATTTGCGACAGAAAAGATGTCCAGAGTGTTTATAGTGATTGCCATCCTGGAGATGTCAGAGAAAAAAATGCTTTTTTATTCATGCAGTAAAAATCAGAAACACTTATTATTTCCGGAGAAGGTCGTAAGTTAGTGCATCCAATCAAGCCAGCCTTTAATTGTTCAGGAAGCTTCCTGGACTGAAGTTATTAGTGTGATGAAAACCAGTTTCTTTCTTTCTTTTTTTTTTTATAGTTCTCCTTCCTCATTCCAGGATAAAAGTTAGTAATAGAATATGGTTTTGGTTTTATATTTCTGAAAACGACTTTGCATTTTTTCTGAAGCTCATGGATTTCTTATATTTATATTATGGCATCTTGTTCTTTATGAATTCCAGGCTTCATTGATAAATATTAGACAAATGGTAGTCTCTACCACTTTTTCAATGTTTTAATAATAATAACTGGCATTTCTATAGCCTTTTTATAGTTAGTAAAGAAAGCACTTTGCAAATATCTCATTTGATCCTCATAATAAGCCTGGGAAGCAGACACCCTAAGTATTCCCATTATACAGTTGAGGAGACTAAGGCATACAGAAGTTAAGGGATTTGTTCAGGATCACAGCTAGTAGAGTCCATAATGTGAATTTACATACTCAAACCTTTCTGAATTCAGGTCTTAGGCTCTAGCTACTACACCATCTGACTTTCTTTAGCAATATTTTAGAGTTGTATGTTCCATTAACACAAGAAGATTATAGATTTAGGACTGGAAAGAATATCACAAGTCATCAGATTCAACTCCTTTACTTTACAAATGAGGAAAACTGAGACCCAGAAAAATGAAGTTATTTGCTTGGGGTTACTCAGATTGTTCAGTCATATTCAGTTATTCTTTGTGACCCTATTTGGGATTTTCTTGACAAAGACACTGAAGTGGTTTGCCATTTTCTTCTCCAATTCATTTTAGAAATGAGGAAACTGAGTGAAGTGACTTGCCTGAGGTTAAACAACTAATAAGTATCTGAGTTTGGATTTGATCTCAAGAAGATGAGTTTTCTTGACTTTTGACCTGGTCCTCCATCCACTATACCACCTAGCAGCCCCAGGTAATGCAGGTAGCAAAAAATATATCTTAGATCTGAATTCAGGTCCTCTGACTAAAGCCAGATGTTTGATCTCTTCATTATTGATATTCCTGTCATTGGTACAGACTGTGACTTATGGGTTTTGAAAACATGTTGGGGTGCTGTTTACCTCTTATCCATGTTTTCCCATAAATCTTCTAGGCTGGAGTCTTTCCTCTAGGTCTCTTAACGTTTAACCAGTGACTCACTTTACCCAAACATCTACATCTTGATCTCTAACTGTCCTACCATGTTTTATGCTTTATAATATAATTATTTATCAGCATTTAAAATATGGGTCTGTGACTGAACCCCTTCATCTGACCTAGATTTCATCTTTTTTTTCTTTTCATTTCTTGAGAGGAAGAGTTAAACAATATGACCACGAACACTTTCTATAGTCCTTAAAGATGATGATTTTCATAGTATATGAAGTAGGTAGTCTTTATAATAGTTCATAACTGGACAACGAGGGTATCATCCAGATGGGAGGTTTAAGGGCAGAGTTTTAGTCCCACTTAAAATTGTAATTATGCAAAGCAAAAATCCAGAGCAGGGCAAATCAACCTGTGTTCCATCAGGAAACTTGGGCTAACCCAAATTAACCTTAAGTAAAGAAGGAACAAAGTATGGTATTTTGGTGTCACTAGGTACTTCATTACCCCCAATAACATTCTAAGAAATGAGTATATGTCCAGCTTTTCCTGTCACCATCATGTCTGAGTAGATCTTGCCTCCGATGGATGATTTAATAGCTGAGGAAGACCATCCACCAATCCAGGTAGGGTTTCTAGGGCTTGGGGTGCAAGTTGATCCCTGGATGATTGGCAGCTATCTAGCTGGATGCCTCCAGGACAGGGGTTCCCATCCTATGCCACATACTATCCAAGATGTCAAAAGCTTGTCAAGAGGGAATGAAATACTTCGTAAATAGCTAAATTACACTATAGAAATGAATTAATCTCTTAGGACAAACTCTAAAATTTATTTCTTTTCATAATAAATGTATAACAAAAGCAAAGGGATAAAGAAAAGAAAAAGTATGTGAATTCCCACACCAATAAATTGATTGTAAGCTCCCAGAAGGCAGGGGGTGTTTTTAATTTTGTCAACATGACAGAGTTTACAGCACATATTAAATATTGTATTGCATGAATGAATGTTTATCAGATTAGTATAGTAAAAAAAAACCTAAATTCAGATCCCATATATTGATTTGATTTATTTTAGCTAATTAACCCTGAATTATGTTGCCTTAGGTAAGCACCATTCCTTATGTATTAAAACTGCCACTCTAATGTCTTAGACTCATTAACTGGTCCCTCCCTTTGCTTCCACTCTCATGTACTGACCAGAGAAAGGAATATGACAGTCTGTGTTCAGTGAAAGGACACTAGGTTTGGGATTCAAGCCAGAAGACTCACTTGCATTTGGTCTTGACATCTCACCAACTATGTAACCTTGGACAAACTGCTTTTTCTTTGCATCCTCGAGGCTTAGTCCAAGGCTTGGCCAAGAAGAAGTATTTCACAAGAGGCTCTTGACCCAATGAGGGAGATGTATTTCTTCTTTTGTAAGATGGAGATTCCAATTTTAAAACCAAGGTTAGGCAGGTAGGACTTTGTAAATTGTGAGGTTATATTAAAGTGACTTGGAATGATGAGATTTCAGAGATTAAAAAGGTCCTTGGATGTCATCCGATTCAAATGCCTCATTTTGCCTCCTCAAATAGACCTCAAAAAGCTGATTGACTTGTTCACATAACACAATTATTGGGTAACTGGAATTTGATTCCCCCGACAGCCAGGCTCACGATTCTAGGCAGCACAGCCCCTGTTGTTATTATTCTCAATAATAAGCAATTAACTTAGTCTCAGCATTCTGCAAATACCTACCGAGCATCTATTTTTCTCCCAACTCTGAATCAGGAACTGTGAGGGATGGGCAAAATAGAAGTCATAATTCCTGACTTTAAGGAATTTACAGTTTGGTTTTTAATGAAGGTCCTTCACTTTATAATGTAAAGGTGATGTTCAGATTATAAATTAAACTACTTAGTGATCTGTGCAAAAAACAATTCTTAAAAATATAAGATAATGAGGGTGGAAAAGTCAAAAAAAGAATTAAGAATTAAGGGTTGATTGTACAGGAAGAATTTGTGTGACTGACTCTGGGAAAATCCCTCTAAATCCAGTCCAACGAGTAGCAAAAATGGTAATCACTAATTTTTAGAAAGTGTTTTAAGATTTATAGACTACTTGATTCATATTATCTCAGTTATTCTCACAACAGTTCTGTTAAGGGCTATCATTTCCATTTACAGATGAGGAAACTGAGACCCACAGAGATTCAACTACTTCATAACTAAAAAAAGTAGCAGACCAAGAATTTGGAAAGACTACTGGAAAAGTCCTTCTGGACCTTGGTTTCCTCATTTATAAAAAGTATGTGTTTCTTCATCTGCACAATTGGCCAATAAGCATTTTCTAAACATCTATTCTAAGTCAAGCATTGGCAATACAAAGAAAGGTAAAACAATTCCTGCTCTCAGGGAGCTTCTACTCTAATAGGGGAAAATATTTAAAATGAATGTGTTGAGTTAGCTACTCTTAAGGATCTTTTCCAGCTCTGAACCCCTTGTCCTGTAATCCTTCATTCAAAAATACCCCAAGTAAGAGAAGTTATGCTAGGAAACACAATAAGTCACTCTTCCAGGTATCATATCACCTGTTGGCAATTCCTAATCCTATACTGGATCTTATTCTCCAGGGAGTTTGGAAAGAGTTTTCCTCCTTCCTGGCTAATTTTTTGTCAAGCTTCCCTCTGATCATTCTGAATTATTCCAGTCTGATAAATGCTAACCGCTGTTCACTACAGAGCAGACTTGCCTTTGACCTGTTCTTCATCAGGAGTTGGGTGTGCAGGTACGCCCTCCTAGCTAGGAGAGGCTGGTCCTGATGTCACTAGCCTTGTACGGTACTCCAAAACTGAATGCAATTAGGAGCAATGAATGGAGTACATCATTATTCATAAGAAATGTCACATAATTAGCTCAAATAATGCAAAGTATATTCTGAATTTCAATTTGAAATGAAAATAGATTTGTTTCCATATCAGCAGGCAGCTAATGTTTATCCTATATTTTTATCCACATTTCAAAACTGTTAGGTTCTATTGAGTGTGCATGGATCTTCTGAAACTCACTTGGTGAAGTTGGCTTGAATAAACCTCTTATTTATGAAGTGTTTGCTTCAAAATATATTGATTCATGAAACCTAATGAATTTAATGAGGAGGCAGTAGGATATAGTGAATAGTGGGTCCTTTCTTGGAGTTAGAAGAGCTGATTTGAAATCCTGACTCTGACATATACTGGACACCTAATTCTGGAGAAGCAGCAGCAGCAGCAGCAGTGGCAATGGCAACAACAAAATAATAATAATAATAATAATGATGATGATGATGATGATGATACCACCTTCTATTTAAGGGAAGCTAGGTGGAACAGTGGAATGGGGATAGAGGGCCAGGTCTGGAGTCAGGGAGATTCATCCTCCTGATCTCAAACTCTTACTGGCTGTAAGACCCTGGGCAAGTCACTTAACCCCTGTTGGCCTCAGTTTCCTCATCTATAAAATGAACTACTCCAATTTCCCAAGAAAACCCCAGCCAGGAAAAGGCGGGGAGGGATGTCACAAGAGTTGGACACAATTAAAAATGACTGAGAAGTTATAATAGGAAACTACTGATTTATTTATATAGTGTTTTGATGTTTATAAAATATTTTGCATGTTATCTTATTTGGTTTTGATGGCGAACCCATAAAGTACTACTCTTAGTTTATTTTACAGATGAGGAAATTGAAGCAACTTTCTTAGGACCACACAAGTATGAAGTACTGGAGAAAGTATTTCAACTCGAATCTTCCTGACTCCATATCTAGTACTTTGTCTACTTCACTACCCAGATACTTTCCTTATTCTTAATCCCTTTGATCACCACCTTTCAGAGTAAGATCAGCCTTTGGAATTTCTGGTAACCCAAAGATTAAGGCCATCCTCCATGGCAAATTCTAATGAAATCTAGCTTTGCTGGAAGCAAAGGACAATATATGGTAGATTGAATTCAAGAGGAGTTAATTCCTTCATACCCATTATCTCATTTTTATCTCTTCTCATAGATTCAGAAATGATTGTGGCTATAAAAAGATCTTTTCCTTTTTTTAAAAAAAATATGTATTTTTAACATTCATTTAAAAAATTTTTTTGAATTCCAAATTCCCTCCCCTGTCGATCAAAAAATCAAGCAATATAATATCAGGTGTACATGCGGAAATCATGCAGATCATAGTCCCATATTAACCATCTTGCAAAAACCATAAAAAGCAAGAAAAATAAAGTAAGTGAAAAAATTATACTTCAATTTGTACTCAGTGTTCATCAGTTCTCTGGAGGTGGAGAGCATTTTTCATCATGAGTCATCTTTTCCTTTTCATGATGTATTTTCATTTCAAGAGATTGATTTGGGGCTGAAAATTATCAATTTGGTGCTAACAACTTAAAAGTAAATTGTGATAACCTTTCACCAATTCAATTAATATGACTGATTTGTTTTAATAGTTGTTAACTGAGATCTGTCAGAATAAAATAAATCAGTAAGAATTAGTCTAGTATTTTTAAATGATAATATTGGGTTTCCTGTTATATATTTCATTTACTGAAAGATTAAAAAATTGGTTAGCAAATTCCCTCTACTTCCACCCAACTATTTAAGGATCAATTGTCTTTAGATGAGTTTTCTTTTTTCATCTATCCAAAGCAGTAAAAGCATTATTACAGATTACTACCAAAAAGTTTTCATGGCCCATCTTTCTTTTCTTTTCTTTTTTTAAATTTCATGAGCTCTTACAGAGTGGGAAATGATCAGACACCATGTTGCATGGCAATTGGTGTCTTGATTGCCTTGAGTTCATTTACATTTTGAAAAAGAATATAAAAAAAATCTTCTGAAACTCCCCAAAATTCCAAATTGCTATGCAAATGAAGGAATTAAGAATAGGGTAGGAGTCCAAATTTTCTAACTCATTCTTTCTCTGTGCATATCATATTCCCCCATTCCAATTTTCTTAATCTCTTACTTAGGGAAAAAGGAGAGGGGGCATAGACATCATGATTAAAAAGAGGTTAGTTGAGAACTGGTGTTATCTTACTTTTCCATCTCTATCTTCAGCACAGTCCTTTATTGATAATAATGCTTAATAGTCACCTTTTATTCATTTATTCATTTTCATGTTTAATCTATAGTTACATCCACTAAAGCCCATCAAATTTCTGGTCATTTCTGGGACTTTAGTGGCCACTCTGTTGGCCAAATAACCCATCTGTTGTCTGCATTCTGTCTTTTTTGTTCCATGATTATCTTCTTTGCATGAAAGACTATCATTGATTCATCTTTTACCAGGTAATCTCTATGACTTTAAAGTCCTAATCCAATCTTTCTTTATTTTGTGGGGGTTAATTGAGACTGCTTAGTACTATTGCTTAAGAATGGATTTGGTTATGGGGAGAGGAATCTAAATATTTGTAGTATGGGGAAAGGATGAAAAAAAAAAGATGGATTGGTTGTGTGGTGAGAGAAAGTGATAACCAATGCTCCACTGGTATCCAAAGGGACAGCAACAGAAATTAGTAGACACCTTCAATACTTTATGAGTAATCATGGGGGAAGCTGAGAAAAAAATTATGGAAGTAAAGGGAAGGATTTTTGCAAAATGACCATGCATCGATGAGTTGCAATTTTCATATTTGGAAGGAGCATCTGTATTGTTGGACTCACCCACCCATGTTACCATTTGGGTATTCAATATGGTGGCATTTAGGGAAAGCAAGTTCCAAGAAAAAAGCCGTTTACTTTTTCTTAGCTCATTATTTTTCTCCCCAATCTTAACCCTCTTCAGAACTTCCCACTAAAGCCAAGGGTATCATTATAGTTTTTCAGCCAGAGGACCATGGTATCCATCTCATAATGGAGATCTTCTCAGGTTCCATCTTCCATCCGGTTCCGTCAATATTGGTTCCACTCAATTATTGAAGGTCTCAAAATGTTTCCTTTTTCAGTCATATATCACTTTGTTGATATTTCTTCCTCCAGTTCTCCATCAATTAGTTGGCAAATATGTTACATAAAATATCTATGTGTTGGTCACTTTGCTAAATCGCAGGAATACAAAGAAAGACAGAGTCCCTGCTTCCAGAATAAGAGAACAAGAGACAGAACAAGAGAGACAGGAGGAACATCTGGTTTTTTTGTTCTGTTTTGCTGGGGACATTTTAAATCTCTGGGGCCGAAAGTGTTGCTCACCACAGTTCAGGTAGCAGGAGGACAGTTTTGCAAGCCCCCACAAAATCCAACTAATTAGCAATTAGCTGAGTGGGAGGAATCTAATGAGAAATCTTTGCTTAATTTGAGCTTCCCTAGTATGACCCTCATTCAGCAAAACAAAAGAATTCATGGCTGCTTGAGCTTTAGAAAGAAGAAAGGCTGAAGTGGAGGAGAGCTTATCATTGAAATATTAACTTTCTAAACTAATCTAAGCTCCTCTTCCACCAGTCAGCCCTGGAGATAAGAGAAGGACCAAGTAGCCTCTACTGGTCACTTTTTAGTAGAGTAGAAGGTGGAGATAGGGGATTGTTCCTGCTACTTGATTGACATCCTATAACAATTTTGGAAGATAATGGGTGTTTATGAAGAGTAGTAGCAGGAACAAGGCGAGAGAGAGAGAGAGAGAGAGAGAGAGAGAGAGAGAGAGAGAGAGAGAGAGAGAGAGAGAGAGAGAGAGAGTCTTTCACAACTAATCAGTTGGGACAGTGGGATCTCCTTGAGGTCAAGGAATGACTTATTTGTGGTTCCTTATCCATACAATTAAATCTCCCACTTTTGCAGACTGTATCTCTACATCCCCCCCCCCCTTCAACCTTGCCCCAGCCTCTAAGAGAAAAAGCTTTAGAACTTTGTGCTCCCCTCTCTAGCCCTTCAGTCAGAGGGAGAGGAGGCTGAGGAGAGCCTTGGGAAGGGGACAAAAGTCCAGAGCTGAGCTGAGCTAAACATGATGAGGAGTCTCAGGTGATAGATTGTCCTGGTCAGGGTCTTCTGGACCCCTGAAGTCATACCCAGTGAATGGAGCTGTATCCTCCCAAGCTCAGACCAGGAAACACCTCCCACCCCAGGGCTTTCCTGGTCCTCCAAATGGCTGCTTTCTCCCCCTTCAGTTACCATCATTATTTAGGGTTCCCTAAGGTTAAAAGTGCTGACTTGCAAAGATGGACGGTTCATTCCTCCTCCTGTCTCCAAGAGAAAGTCATCTCCTAGGGAAAGGGGCTGTGTTTATTTTTGGATCCCCAGGACCTTGCTAATAGTAGATCCTTACTAAATGTTAGCTGAAAGATTGATGAAAATTGTGTTTCCTGTCTTTTTCTTTCTTCTTTTTTTATTTCTCGTTCTCCCTCTTTTCTTCTTTTTTCCCTTTCCTTTTTCTTTCTCCCTTTTCCCTTCTCTGCCTTCTTTGTTTCTATCTTTCTTTTTTCTTTCTTTTTTCCCCCCTCTCCCTCCCTTACTCCCTCCATTCCTTCCTTCCTTCCTCTCCTTCCCTTTCCTTCCCTTCCCTTTCCTTCCCTTCCCCTTCCCCTTCTTCTTCCCCTTCCCCTTCCCCTTTCCCTTTTACCTTCCTTTACCCTTTTTTTCTTTCCTTCCATTCTATCATTTTTTTCTTTTATGTATATGCCTTCCCAGTGCCATATGCAAAGCCAAGGATTTTAATAATATTTGACAAACTGAATTAAAATTTCCTTGCTCTCCCTTATCCTCAATTATTCTCTTCTGCAAAATAAGGAAAAACAATACTTGCTACAAAACTAAATAGTTTTATGTACAGTTGGTTGACCTTGGAGTTGAGAAGTCCCGGGTGACTCTTGTCTCTGACACAGACTAGCTGGGTAGCCATGGGACACCTTGCCTTCATTGCAGCAGGGAACAATAGAAATTTCAGAGATATTGCTGATCTCTAGAAATGGAAGGAGTTTCCATACCATGAGTTAGACACAAAGATGAAATCAAGTCAAAACCAAAAAAATACTTTCAACACCCACCTCTTTCTCTGGTGAGAAATGTTCTTATTTTATTGGATTTTTTTTGCAAGGCAGTGGGGTTAAATGACTTGCCCAAGGTCTCACAGCTAAGTAAGTATCAAGTGTCTGAGGTCAAATTTGAGCTCAGGTCCTCCTGATTCCAGGGCTGGTGCTCTATCCACTGTGCCACCTAGCTTCCCCAGAGAAATATTCTCTATAAGCCATAAAATAATATAGAAATGTATCATTTTAAAATGAGAGCAGCAACCATTTCTAAGATTATATAATTATCATAATGATTTATTATATCTTATTTGTTCCTGGTCTATGATTTCCACCATGTGTCTGCAACTGGTGTGGAAATTGCTTCCTTGGGTAGTATTCTATAAATTAGATTATGGAGAATTCTGGAGCATTGAGAAATTAATTGAATTGCTTGATGTCAAGTGTATATTGCAGAGGCAGGATTTGAACCCAGATCTTTAACAAATCATTTATTAAAGTTTAGGTTTTATTTATTATGTTTTTTGCCATGAGTCAGACACTGTGCTCAGGCCTGGGGATGCAGTACAAAGAACTAAATAATCTCTTCTCTTGAGCAGTTTAACGTTCTCTTGGGAAAGACAAGAATCTGTGAAAGTACATGCAAAATGAGAATAATAAATATGAATAAAAACCAGGCAGTTGGACAGAGATCAGGAGTTGTTGAGATCAGGAAAGATTTTTAGTGTGGGGTACAATTTCGGTTGCATTTTGAAGGAACAAAGGAATTCTGAGGAGATGGTAAGTAGGCAGTGTATCATGGACATAGGGAATAACCAATGCCGAGACACTGTGCAAGAAGATGATTGGAATCACGAGGCAGGAGAATGTGAGAAGCATACAAGTCTGGGAAGATTAGCTCGATGTCTCTGATACCTGTGCTGGCTCTTCACCAAACTATGCCATGATGCTTCTCATAATTCATTATAATGACTTGAGCTATGTGCCTCATATAATCAGATGAACTCTTTATTTAGTTGTACTGTGGATGTAGAAATATCATTGACTCAGGGCCCTAACATCTGAACCCATGACCCAGAGACTGGGAACATGAGAAAAAGCCTTATTTTCTATGGGATGGCAAACAAGGGAAGCCAAGATGGTGGAGTAAAGGGAGTATTTTTGCCACACTCTCTCCATATTCCTCTAAACAACTTTGAAAACATATCATGCTAAATTATGACCAAAATAACCAACCAAAAGTCATAATGAGTCATTTTACTAGCCAGGTGCAGCTTAGGAAGCTAGAAAGAAAAGGATGGGGCTGCTAGATTGGGGGCTCTCTGGGGGCAGGTATGGCAGAAGTGGTACCACTTTGGGGCCTTGGAGGCGGTAGAGACAGCAACAGTAGAGACCCCAGGAGTAGTCCTTAGTATTCAGGGACAGTCAGGGAATTGAACAGCTGGTCAGAAAGAGATTCTGGGGGGACCCCATGCTAGCTTTGGGCATAGGAACACCATTTGGACAACTTCATTACATAGTTCCAGGGCAGAGAGGAATGATTGTGTTCATGAAGATTAGGGACCCTACATTGCTAAAGATCACAATGTAGACCTGATGGTCAGTGATCAGACTTCATTTTTATTCATAAACAAAATTTATAAATTTATAATAAATATGATATAATATATAATAAAAATATAATGTAATAAATATAATAAAAAATTCTAAATCCCCAAAACTGGTTGAGTAAACAATGAGACATGAAAATTAGAAGATGAGACTAGTCTTTCCATTGTCTCCCAAGGAGAATAGATTCCATCTCTAAAATAAAGTCCAAAATCAAGAAATAGATTGAAAAAATAAACACACACACACACACACACACACACACACACACACACACACACAAAACCTAATCATGAAAATCTACTATGGTGACAGAAAAGATCAAGATAGAAACTCAGAAGCCAATAATAAATAAATACCTATAAGCAAATGCTCCAAGAGATATGCAGATTAGACACAAGCCCAACAAGAATTACTAGAAAAGTTTTAAAAAAATGAATTTTAAAAATCAAGTAAGAACAATGGGGGGGGATGAGAAGGGAAAGGATAGCCATGCAAGAAAAAAAATATGAAAAGAAGAGTTAATAGCTTGGTAAAAGAGGTACAAAAAATCCTGAAGAAAATAGCTACTTAAAATTAGAATTGTTGGGGCAGCTAGGTGGTGCAGTGGATGGAGCACCGGACCTGGAGTCAGGAGGACCTAAGCTCAAATCCGACCTCAGACACTTAATAATAATTACCTAGCTGTGTGGCCCTGGGCAAGCCACTTAACCCCATTTGCCTTGCAAAAACCTAAAAAAAAAAATAGAATTGTTCATGAGACAACCAGGGGATAGTAACATAGCAAATGAAAGAACTAGGTAACAATTTTCAAATACTCAATTGAAAATGATAATAGGAATAGCAATTGAGGATTTAAATTAAAAACTTACAAATATGTGGAAATTCAACAAATTTCAAAAAGCTTTTTCTTTCTCAGTGGGCAGAATTTTTTTTTAAAAAAAAGTCTTAAATGTTTTAGTGTCTTTTAGAACCTAGGTAAGAGTAGATGTGTTAACAGTCCCCACTTTCATTCATGGTTTTGAGTTCCTGGCCATAGTGGTTTTCAGTCAGCCCCTCAGGGGGTTTAGATTAGTCTGGATGCTCTACTCTCATTAACTGTAATGGCAGTGACTATACACTTTTCCTTCCCTGCATACGGTATTGAAAAATGACCCTCTCACACCCTTTTTACTGTATTTTTCTTTGAACTAATTTTTATGGATTTTTTGAGAAAGTGAAAACATTTTAATGAAGTCCTCAGGGCAAGAAGATGGCCCCACCATGCGGGAACAAGCTGCAAATATGTGTATAGGGTCCCCTGACAGATAAATGCCAGGAATTTCCACACATGTGGTGGCTTTCTTCTTGGCTTACATAGCTTACATTTCCTAGTGTAAAATAAATAATTGGGCATTTCAGCATCTTTCCTCAAGCTGGCCAAACTCAGGGCTCTGTTTGTGGTAGACATCCATTAACTTAACCAATGTCAAGGTATAAAAGCTGTCTTGAAAAGGAAAAAGATTAAAAAAAAGTTTAAACTTATTAAGGTAACTACATAATTTGGGGAAAATTTTTTTTCTGATTTGATTTACAGAATTCAATGTTTTTTTTAAATTCCAAAGTGCCTTCTGAGTTGTGAAAGGACAAAATAAACTGCAATGACTTCTTGATGCTAAATATGTCATATCCTAATTTGAATTTGGAATTTCATAATAATATCTATGATAGATGATGGCCTCTTTGAGAATAGGGCTTTATATACGTATTCCCAGGCTCCAGCACATAGTAGGTGCTTTCTCTTTTATAATTTGATTTTATTTCCCTGCTTTCCCCCCTCATTCATGAAACATGCCATGAGATAATGAAAGTAAAAAAGATTTATTCCAGAAATAGTACCTCATGATCCATATCAGCATGAATTTATAAAGATGCCAGTGAACGGACTTTTAATCTCAAGGATAAAATCCTCACGAGGACTTTCTTGATCGCTTCACTTGATGATGTTCCCCTCTCCAATTATTCTAAATTTGCTCTGTACATACTTTGCATTAACCTAGCTCTATGGATTCCCCTCCACTCCCTGCTCCTAATAGGATTTGAGTTCTCTAAGAGCAGAAACTGTTTTTCCATCACCTGATACAGTGGCAGGCTTATAGTTGGTGTTTAATAAATACTTTTTGAATTGCATTGAGTTTTCAGATTAGCAGTTTATTTTGAATGGCTCAGAAGATATCCTTGGCTATTGTGTCCCATTCCCTGAAGACTGATAAACAGCAAAGAGATTTTCCATGTTCTTAGCATAGGACAGTGGAAAAAAGTGTTGAATTTAGAGTTTGTGGGTCTGAATTTTCCATTATTACCTGTGGAACTTCAGGCAAGTTACTGCACTTTTCTGGGCCATCATGTCCTTTCTAAAAATGAGGGGGTTGGGACTAGATGACCTCATAGCTTCCTTCCGGCTCAAATCTCGAGTCCAGAGATCATAACAACAGGGATCCCAATGACCATGCAGAAGGGAGGAAAGAAACAAAAAAGGGTGACTTTTTGTGGGATCAATATTAGCACTAAACTAAATAAATAAACAAATAAATATACTAGGAAGAGTCTTGGACTTTGAGCCAGAAGATCTGGGTTCAAATCTTGCCTCTGTCAGCTATGATGCTGCATGTCATTTGCCTCCCCAAAGTCTCAGTAAAGTAGGGACAATAATATTGAGATCTCTTACCTCACAGGTTTGTTGAATGGAAAGTGCTTTTCTTATGAACACTTTGAAACCATGACTTGCTATTGTTAATCTAATGAGATTTGGGCCAAAAAAAAAAAATGAATGAATGGATGAATAAAATTGGGCTTAATGAGAGTCATATGAAGGGCAAAACAAATTGAATACCCAAAGAGTCTATACAACAAATTTTCCCATAACGAATCCTTACTTTTGCCTTGGGCTTCCTCCTGAGAAAACTTGTGCCTCATCCTAGACATGCAATTAATTGTGACAATTTTATGAGGGCAGGACTTTGCCTAACCTGGGCTCAACTGAATTCTCATGATGCTCTACTGGTCTCTAGTTTCTGTTTTAGAGAGAGAAAAGAAGAAGGAAGGAAGGAAGGAAGGAAGGAAGGAAGGAAGGAAGGAAGGAAGGAAGGAAGGAAGGAAGGAAGGAAGGAAGGAAAGAAGCAAGGAAGCAGAGGAAGGAAGAAAGGAGAGGAAGGAAAGAAGAAAGGAAGGAAGGAAAGAAGGAAGGAAGGAAGGAGGGAAGGGAGGAAGGAAGAGAGGAAGGAAGGAGGGAAGGGGCCTTTGAATGATTCAACAGCATCATATCCTCCTGGCTTATTTTTTTTTCAGCCAGTATAAGAGAAAAACCTCACAAAAGCTCAGTCGGTGTGGCTTTGAGCTTGAAAAGGTCGGGGACACGTTATGTTGCTGCCCATCTCTTCTGGGGTTGGGATCCCAATTATTTCTTTCCTGCTCAGTTCCAGACATTTCAGAGTATTTCTAACAGCTCTCTAATTCAGCTCCCAATTTATCTGGGCTTCTTTTTGAACTGTATAGCATAAGGTTATAATTGTGTGTTCATACTCAAGTGATCCCTGTCATTGCAGCTTTTAAAACTTCTATTACTCTATGGAGGGTAAAAAGAACCCCATTTTTCTCAGTTGCCTTATGTCAGAGAGTCAATTAATTAATTAAGTGAATATTTGTTAATTACCAATGAGGTCCAGCACCCTGGATCAGAGATTAAAAAAAAATCCTTGACATTTTGCCCTCAGGTAGTTTCCATTTCAGGAGGCTTAGAGGGGCACACTTCATATCTATATGGATAAGCAAAGTATATACATAATAAAGGAAAATAATTTCAGAAAAAAGTTACCATCTGGGTTTAGGGAGGGTGACAAAGCCTCAAAGAGGTTGTGTCTTAAAAGAATCTAAGGATGCTAAAAGGTGGAGGTGAGGAAAGGTTTATAGTCCAAACACAGGAGACACCATGTGCATGGGTACAGAAGAGTCTTTCCACAGAGATGGAATGTCATGAAACAGCTGCCAGTTTGGTTTGATCAGAATAGGGAGTGAATATGTATTTATGTATGTATGAATATTTGGGGAAAGAAGAGAGTTAGAGAGGGAGAGGGAGAGAGTTAGAGAGGGAGAGGAGAGAGAGAGAGAGAGAGAGAGAGAGGAGAGAGAGAGAGAGAGGAGAGAGAGAGAGAGAGAGAGAGAGAGAGTCCCCTAGGTTAGATATATAACTGTTGAATAATCAGGCACCAAATGTATTTATTTGTGGTTCCATGTTAATGTAAAGGGTTGTTTCCACTGAGGAATATACATTCACACTATACACATTATTCCAGACTCATTTTCCTTTTTATTTCTATACTGATGGCAATCTCAAAATGGCTACATCTCTTTATCTATGGTTAAAAAGTAGCACAATATGTAAGAGTACTGAACCTGGAGTCAGGGAAACCTAAATTCTAGTCCTGACCCAGATGTCTTTTAGCTGGGCAGTGCTGGACAAGTCCCTTAACCTCTCTCTGTGCTTCAGTTTCCTCATCTGTAAAATGAAGATAATAATAGTCCCTAGTCTCCCAGGGTTTTTGTGAGGATAAAATGAGATTTTATTTGTAAAGTATTTTGTAAACCTGAAGGCACTATATAAATGCAAGCTTTTTGTCATCACTAAAAGCTCTTCCCTGAATTCTCAAGATCAGAATCACATGTTGCAGAGCTGGAAAGCCCATCAAAGATGAGCTCTTCTAGCCCAGAGATGGACAGCCATCCTTTCGATGACATCCCTTCAATGACAAAGGGACACAATCCCAGGAAGGAAGACCTAGCCTTCCCAGCCTCCTAAACTGCCCCAATCTACTTAGAGATGTCAATATTTGTTAGGGAGTTTTTCTTTACTTTGACCTCTCTGCAATTTCTACCTTCTTTGACCAAGAGGTATGTGTATAATCCCTTTTCCACATGACAAAATCCAAATACTTAAAGATAGTCACCATGTCCTTTGTCTTCCCCTTACCTTTTTCTTTTCCCTCACTCATTGCTTTAACCTGATCTGTTTTTTTCAAATCTAATCTCCATTTTTTCTATCTTGTTCATTCTCTGAACATTGTCCATTTTTTCAGTG
Source organism: Macrotis lagotis (assembly GCF_037893015.1). Classification (NCBI taxonomy): domain Eukaryota; kingdom Metazoa; phylum Chordata; class Mammalia; order Peramelemorphia; family Peramelidae; genus Macrotis; species Macrotis lagotis. Next base: position 173,840,179 of record NC_133665.1, read on the forward strand.
TTTTTTTTTAATATAGAGGACTCTAAAATGAACACAATATTCCCAAGATGATCTGATTAGATCAAAAGATGGGATCAGTATTTCCTTTGTTATGGAAAATCTCCATCTTTTATTATGTGCTGAGGTCAAATTAGTTTTTCTATTTTTATTTTTGGCTCTCTTACCACATCACTGACCTTGATTGAGCCTCACTGAACTTACAATACACCAAAATCTCATACCTTTTTTTTCTCTCAGACCAAACATTGTCTAGACATAACTCTACCATCTTATATTTAAGAAATTTTTTTGGACCTATGTGTGAGACTTTACATTTATAACTATATCATTTTATCCAATAAGATTCAATCCTTTTCCCTTCCTTATTGAGATCTTTTTGAATTCCATCTCAGAAACGTGAGCTGTGTATCTGTGGACAAATCATTTGAGCTATCTAAATATCACTTATCTCATCTGAAAATTGAGGATAAATAATAATCTACTTCTGAAAGCTCAAATCAAATCCTATATGGGATTTGATCAAATCCTATGAGAATCAAATCCTATATAAATATATGAAATTCTATGTAGATATGTATAAACACATGTATATATGTTTACATATAACATACATATGAACACTCAGTAAACTTGAAGATCCTATATAAATATCAATATCATTATCAAGGAGCGGTATCTAAAATATTAGATTATATTTGAATTGTTTGAATTTGAAAAAGTCTGCTATATATGCCTTCATGTAAGTTTTTATTAAATTATCTTATCATCTTATCCAAGACAGTGGGAACCTCATTGGAGTCTATTCTTCATAGAAACATGAAGTCATAAATAACTACTAATTATTTAACAGTTATAAATCCAACCCAAAGACTATTATCCATCCCTTATTTTCCTGGATATATATATATATATATATATATATATATATATATATATATATATATATTCTCTTTTTATTGCCTTCTTGTGGACTTTGAAAAGATTCATCCTATGCATTCATGAGTCTGTGGGACGTTTTCTCCATCTACCCATGTAACTGTCTTCAGGTTCCAGGGTTAGGTTTGATTTCAGAGAAACTCCCTGCTCCATTTAATTCCCCTTAATCTAGTGATGTGCATCTGAAGATAGTGCTGAGAGGCCCCCCAGTGAAGGGTTTTCTTCTGTCCACACCGCTCTCTTTGTGTATTCAACTCTAAGGCCCACTGCCATGTCCATCTTGTTTAACCTTGTCTGCCACAGGGGCATTCTACCAGTTTGTCTTTATCCTCTAAGACAGAAGTCTGCTGACATGGACTTCAGACAGACTAATATCAGTTGGACAGACCAAAGAACATGTCTGATTGGGCAGCAAAGGCAGTTGTTCATAGCTTCTAAAGAGGTCCACCACCTGGCTCTGTTTCTTTCTTGTATTGTTAAGGATTAAGGTTCTCCTGAGAGGTCATAAAAGATCAGCCTTCCTGATTCATCCATCTCAGTATCCTCACCACACCATGCAGGATAAATGCCCAGATACAAAGATTGGAGGGTTGTGAATGTATAGACTGAACGTTTTCTGGGCCCTGTTTGGATTGATTCCTTCAAAGCCTTTTGGAGGAAAAGGTGACCAATGTTATAAATGATAGGGAAAAAATGTCCTGAAATTATTGTTGTGACTTCTCATCCAGAGATGAATAGTTTGTATGATAGTGATGGGTGCCCTGAAACTTTCTATTACAAGAATGATAAGGTCTGGTTGCTTATCAATTAATCAATAAAGCATTTATTGAACTAGTATAAAGATGAAAACGAAAGAGTCCCTGCCCTCAGAAAGCTTCCATTCTATCAAAGGGTAAACAAACTTGCCAGCTCTGAATAATGGGCATTTCCAAGTATTTAAGTAATGATTTATAAAATAATTACGAGGTAATTTTTTGGGGGGGGGTAGGTGAATATTTGGTAGCAGGGAACATATCCTGCATGCAAAAGGTGCTGTTTAAACTGAGCTTTGAATCCTAGAGATCCAGAGATGAGGAGGGACTGCCAAGAAAAAAAGGTATAGGAAAAAGAGATGAAAAGAAGGAAGGAAATAACCATTTATTAATCATCTACCATAGCAGACACTGTTCCTGATGACTTTGTAAATATTGTCTCATTAATCCTCACCACCCAGAGAGGTGGGTCTTGTTATCCCCATTATACAGTTGAGGAGACTGAGGCAAACCAAAGTTTAAGGAATTTCCTGGAGTTATAGAGCTAGTAATTAATTGTCTGAGACCAAGTTGCAATTTAGGTCTTCTTGACTCCAGGCCAGGAGACAACTAGCACAATGAGAAAACAAAAAAGGGACCAAAAGAGCAATTTAGCCTGAAGGAGAGTAATAAACAAAAAGGCGGCAAGTGTAGGTTTTAACCATAAAATACGAAATTAACTCTTCATACTTTCTATGAAGTGGATATCTCATTCATTCCATTCATTCATTTCCAAAAGCAATATGTTTTTAACCCTGTTGGTCTCAGTTTCCTCATCTACAAAATGAGTTGGAAAAAGAAATAGTCAACCACTGTTATCTTTGTCAAGACAGCCCTGTGAGGAAGTCATACAGAACTGAAACAACCAAACAACAAAGGAGACTCAGTGGATGGGGGGGACTGTGCCTGGATCCAGGAAGACTTGAGTTCAAATTTGACTTCAGACACTTATTAACTATGTGACCCTGGGCAAGTCACTTCACCCTGTTTGCCTCAGTTTCCTCATCTGTAAAATGAACTGGAAAAGTAAATGCTGAACCACTCCAGGATCATTGCCCAAAAAACTCCAAATGAGGTCATGAAGCATCAAACATGACAATAACATCATGCTCTAGGGATGTCCCCAACGTTAGACATGAACGCAACAGTCCTTGCTCTCAAAGAGATAACATTTTAATGGGGAAATACTAAGTACATATAAATGTTAAGAAACATATATAGAGGGGAAGCTAGGTGGCGCAGTGGATAGAGCACCGGCCCGGGAGTCAGTAGGACCTGAGTTCAAATCTGCCTTCAGACACTTAATAATGACCTAGCTGTGTGGCCTTGGGCAAGCCACTTAACCCCATTGCCTTGCAAAAACTAAAAAAAAAAAACATATATAGAGAGGATGCAAAATAGAATAATTTGTAAGGGTCTAGGAGTGTGGGCACTTGCAGATGGAGGATTCAAGTGCTCCCACTGCCATGTGGAAGATGGCATGAGGTTAACTGTAAAAGTGGGGGGCCCTAAGAGGTAGAGATGGAGTAGGAACTGCCAAATATGTCATAAATGAGGACAAGTAAGCTAGTCCAGTGGGAGATTTCACAGACAAATGATGGTTTTTCTATATTTCTTTTTTTTTGGTCTTTATTTTTTTTTAGGTTTTTACAGGGCAAGTGGGGTTAAGTGGCTTTCCCAAGGTCACACAGCTAGGTCATTATTAAGTGTCTGAGGCCGGATTTGAACTCAGGTACTCCTGACTCCAGGGCCAGTGCTCTATCCACTACGCCACATAGCTGTGCAGCCCTTTTGTCTTTATTTTTTTTTAATTTATTTTGTATTATTACAATAATCTTATTGTGAGACTAATCATACCCCCCACAAAGGATGAGAAGCCTCAAGAATAGTGAGAGAGAAAAGTAAATGTACTTCAGGCTGTGTTCAGATTCCAATGGCTCCCACTCTGGAATGAGTTGCCTTCTTTATCATAAGTCCACCAGAGAAGTTGCTTCAATATTTTTCCCCACAGTTGCTATTACTAGCTATACCCCTCCACACACACACACTAAAAGAATGCTTAGACCAGCCTGCCCCAGACACTTGGACTTCTCACGTTGCTCAGTGGAGCTGGGCTATTGAAATGGAGTGTTGTAGATGAGACATAACCTGCTTCCAGAATAACAGCAATACTCTATGTATTGTCAGAACAGGTCAGACACCTAGGGGATTGGGAAGAATTTAGTGATCTGAGTAGACATAAAATAGAGAAAAAAAAGCAGAGCCTAAGAAATTTAACTGAATTATGGTAGAAAAAGTTAAGAAAAATTCACATTTCTTGGGACCGAGCAATAGATGAATTATGGAACTCTGATGGTGGTCTGAATATATGCTGCCTTCTCTCTTCTTGTCCAAACTATCCTAAATCTGCTGAATTGACATATAGGAGGAGTTTCATTAATCCTTGCTAACTGACTGAATTTGCATACCTAAAGTACAGTTCTGATCTATCACCTCCCTATTCAACAATCATCTGTGGCTCCCTATCATCTATAGGATTAAAAATGAAAGCCTTAGACTGACCTGGACTGCCCTCCCTAGGTTTCCACCTATCTTTTCCTATTTCAGTTATCCCTTCTATTACGGCTGTTCCTTCCACGTTGCCACTTTCCCCATCACACTGTCTATTAATCCTGGGTTGGCATAGGAAATTAAATGGGAATTTTTTGCAAGTTTTGTGGAAATCATAGATGATACACAAAAGTCAACAAGTGACACAAAAGACATTTAGAAACTCAGAAATGCAATATATATATATCAACATATTTTATCTTTTAATACCATAATAACTCAAACTTCTCTGATATGAAAAAGGGCCAAAAATTTTGCACAGATTTCTAGATTGCAGGGCTGTGCCCCTAACCCCTGCATTGTAGAAGGGCTAACTGTATTTTCCTTGGCTCATTTTCTATTCTAGTCATACTGACCTGATAACTTCTTGTCATAGATGAAAATCCATCTCCCACTTTGCCTAGACTGGCACTCTCCTCTAGAACACACTACCTCTCTCATCATACAAAATGCCTAGCTGCATGGAAAAACATAGTTTTAGATGCTACCTAATATCTGAAGCTCTCTTAGATACAGGAAATCAATTTCTTTGTTAGACTTCATTTGTGTTTATCTATTTTATACATCCTACAACCTACCAATAAAACCAGTCATTAGAGTGCTGGGCTTGTGTCAGGAAGAACTGAGTTCAAATCCAATTTCAGACATTTCCTTGCTATGTGACCCTGGACAAGTTACTTCTGTCTGTCTTAGGTTCCTCACATGTAAAATAGGGAATATAATAATGCCTACTTCTCAGAGTTATCTTGAGGACCAAGTTTATAAACATTTTGCAAACTTGACGGCAAAATGGAAAGATTATTAGTAGTGCTAAAAATAATACTACTAATAATAACAAAAGGTAATTCTTTCTATAGTACTTTAAGATTTGCAAAGAGAAATTATCTTTAGAGATATTATCTCAATTCCCCCATAACAACCCTGTGGGATAAGTGCTATTTTTATATATACTATATTTTTATATTTACAGATGGATAAACTGAGGCAAGCAGAGATAGGTGACCTGCCTGGTGGCACACAGACACTACCTTCCTGAGGAAGTATTCAAGCTTAGGCTTTCCTGGCTCTAGGTCCAGAATTCTACACCCCCCCCATACAGTACTCTGTAAGGGCAGATATCATTTTATTTTTCTCTTTGTTTTGCTAATTCATAGCATAATACTTTGAAAATAGCAGACATTTCCAAAAAATGAAAGAAAATTATAGACACATAATAAGTCTTTATTAAATTAGATTATTGAAGACTGGTCTTTGATTTCTTTTTTCTGCCCTAATTTTCCTAAATGGAGCCCATATGAGATTCCATATCACTTTGTCTTTCTAGTTAGGGGGGCACAGCACAAATGATAAATGATAAAAACCAAACCCAATAATTATAGATATGATAATTTAATAAAAGAAAAAAGAGGACACTAAAAAGAAAAGAGATTGGGGAAAAGTAGCCTTGAGGTCATTATTCTGGATGATGAGAGGAAATAGGGAGATCCTGAAGATCCTTGGGAAGGAGGAGGTGATATTACCTTGGCAGGTGGATTTTGTGTTCATAAGTTTGCAGGTGTAGATTATTATTACCCTCCTTTCCCAATCTGGTTACACTATCATATGTTTAAAATACTTCTTGATTGACAATTAATGCTTAGCATCTTGTAGGAACTTAATAAATGTTTATTAACTATTGACTGACAATCATTTTCTGGTGCTTTCCAACTTACTATAGTTAGCAGATAAGATAGTGACTTGGAAATCACATTTTCTGGATCATATTTTAAAATTATTTTCTGCTATTAGAAAAAAACTGTACATAATTGCAAGCCTGTGACATTTTTAGGAGGATAATCAGACCCTTGATTCCTTTGAAAAAGAAATATGTTGCTGCCAGCAGCAATTGAAAATCATATATATGGAACACTCCAAATTAGTAAAAGGCAAAAGAAGGCCAAGGAAAAGTCATTTGAAGGTAAATTTGGAGACTTGAATGCATAAAAGACTTGTAGGGGTTGTATGTATTATTCTAGCTAGCTGCCATTTACAATACATAGGAAGAGAAGAGGCAATAAATTTGATGGCCTCGGGTGTCTAAATACAGATTTCAGAAGTGTCTCTGATAAGCAAGGTCAACCAGCAGAAGGAGACCTGTTTGACCTCAGAAATTCTTGTGACTTATCAAGCTTCCATCCCAGGACTAGCTTCTAGCCATGGCAGATTCTAGCCTTAATTATTCATGGTTATAATGACAATAACACTTCAAGGTCAGCTTATTTGATCCTCACAAGAATCCTGTTGAGTGCTATTGATGGTATAACAGATAATAAGTGTCTTAGGCAGGATTTGATTTGGGGTCTCCCTTCTAGATCTAACTCTAACCACTGAGTTGCCTAGCTACAGACAGAAGAAAATGAGAGTAGCACTGTATGTCTTAGAAGATATCTTATCCATGGAAGGAATCCTGGAACCAGAGGAGGGAAGGATGGTGGTGAGTGTGTAGGAAGAGATCAATGAAGTGACATTGTTATGGGGCTATTTTGCACTCTTTCAAGAGAGGAGGATGTAGACAAGAATCTACCACAAACCTTGTTGGGAGACACTAAACAGGCAGAGTAACCATAAAGAACTCCAACTTTGCTATATATCTTCAATATTCTTTGTGTCAAAAATAGAACTGGTAAATTTTTTCCTTTCCTTAATAATAATTTAAGTCTTCAAAAGGTAAAGGAAATAACAAAGGTGAGCTACTTACTTTCGAGACCTGATTCTGAGATTTAGGGAGAAACTAGAAAGAAAATGATCAGAAACTTGGGAGTAAAGTGATTATCTTGGAATTAATGATAGAAAAGTAGGAGAAAGACAAGCCTAATATGACATACTTGCTAGATTTCTGAGTGTAATTATCAGAGTATGGTGAAAGCAAAATGAAGATTCCAGTGTCCAAAATCCTACAGAGGAACTTGATTCAAATAAAATGAGTGACCCTAGAAGAAGGAGTACCATGGCAACAGATCTCTGAAGATGGTGATTGTGATGGTAGGGGCTGGCAAGGATGTTGGGAGAAAACAGGTCCCTTAAGATAGTGAATGTCCTAGGACAAAGGCTGGTTCTCTTTGTGATTTGTCCATGATGTTAAAGAGGTCATATTTGCTAGTTTGCCTAATAATTAGCCCAGCTCTTTTCAGAATTTCTGAAGAAGGAAGGAAGGAAGGAGGGAGGGAGGGAGGGAGAGAGGAGGAAGAAAAGAAAGACAGAAGGAATGAAAAGAGGGAAGGAGGAATAAAGGAACGAAAGAAATAAGCCTTTATTAAATATCTCTTGTAAGCACTTTATAAATATTATCTCCCTGCTCCATCTAGTTGCCTCTGAGGATGATTCAGGGAAGTTTTCCAATATCTAAAACTATCTTTCAAAGTAAGAGAAGTTGAATATAGATAATTTATTTGATTTTGTGTAGTTTTATTTTTATGTATTAATATAAGGTATATTAAATTTATTGATAAACAAAAGGCAATGGCTGTTTAGAGCTTATTTAATGGAATATTATAAAGGGATTTGGTAGAAAATTATAATTTACTTCATCTTATAAAATAACTAAAAAGGAGAGAATAAGGGATCTTCAGGGAACTTAGGGTTTAAGAGACCCAACCAGATCATTTATGGATAAAACTGGAAAGAGGAGAGAAGATTATGTGAATAGTACAGATGGTGGGTGCCCTCTTCTCGTTAATAACAGCAAATCACAGTAATTATGTTTTAGGAGGAGAAAACTTTTTTTGAAAGAGGAAAATCTCCAATCAGTTAGATAGATTATGGTCAGTTGGTAGCAAGATCCCAGAATGAGAAGGTATGGTTGGATTGTGATCTATAACAATAGAGACTGTTGGAGATAATCTGAATAAGAATTAATAAAGGAAATTAAATTTAGAACCTCTATTCATCCTTCAAAAATTTAACATTGAATTCAAGGAAATCCCATTTCATAGGGGGAAGGATTTAATATTGAGGTACAAAACTAATGATTTGTTCAGGTTCCCAGAGTAAGGAATTAGAGATGACTGGCTTCAGATCCTATAACTCATGCTTCCTGCTCATGTGACCTTGAGCAAGTTGAATTAACTTCTTGGACTTCAGTTTCTTCTTCTGAAAATGAGATGGTTGACTGGCATGGCCACTGAGGTTCCCTCCGTTTCAACATCTTATGATCTGGGGATGAAGTATAAATCCATCTTAATGGTACTCATTAATGAGCTAGATGTTACCAAACTTTAAAACCATCATCTGTTTTCACTGCTGTTCCTCTATATAATTCAATTCTTATCTCCACAGTTTAAGAAGGTCATTGATAAACTGGAGAGGACCAGAAGGACAAACCATGCTGATGAATGTCTAAGGAGAGAACTCAGGGTATATTTAGGAACTATAGATATGATGGGGGGGGCATGAGAAAGGATATGATAGCTGTCTGAAGTATTTTGAAAGTATTTGAAAGACTGACTGTAGAAGAGGAATTAGATATGTCCTCTGTGGTCTCAGAGGGTTAGAAGCAGGAATAACGAAAACTGTACTAAATTAAAAATGATAAGAGGCCATATCTGCATTCTTGGCATGTGTACTATATAACCCCACTGACCTTTTATGTGTTTTTGGTTCCTTGGAGCATCATAAAAACAAATACAGTGCAAGTCCTGTTTTCTGCAAATAGGCCTTTCATCAGATTGAATATCACATTTGTGCTTTGGGGACACCAATTGCAAAAAAATAGTGTTAATAGTAAAGTTCTTGGCCCTTTTGGAGTTGCCTGAAATGAGGAGAAACAATTAATTTTGACTTTCCAAATGACTGATCCATATTCTCTGACCACCTTTTCAAAATGCCAAGAATGATTGACTTGAAGAAAAGAGCCCTGATGACCTCCATATCAATGTCAACAAATTAAAACTAATTAACATTAGAAGAAAAGGGGCTATAAGAGCAATTGACATAATCAGAAAAGGAGTTTTGCCTTTGCATGCAGGGTCAGAGAATAGCAAAAAGTTATGATGGATTGTGATCTTCATTAGGTAGGAAAACTAAGAACATTTATAGAAGCTCTGAGAGATTTACTATGGCAGAGATATCAATTAAAAAATCAAAGCAGAAGTAAATGACTTCCCTGTCCATTATTTCAGTCCTTTAAGGGACCATGATTATGTGAGCAACCTTTTTAAAACCTGGTAGATAATCTTTGGGATTTACTTGACTAAACATTTCATCAAACTGTGGTCAACTTGTTGAAACATTTCTCTGAATTTGTCCTTGGATGACAAAGAGTTAACTGGGCTTAAATTGAAGTCTTTCCACTTGGCTAAAGTGGGGTCAGAATTTGTATCCCACTGAGGTAGCCTTCAAGAATTTAGCATCTCATCTACACTCAAGTGGGACATCATAGAAGGACTTCAGTGAAATGCATTATTACCATGGAAAGAGAGGGAAGAAGAGATGTCAAAAGATGACCTGACATTGGGCTATTGAATATTTACTATATAGAGAGGGATTTATTTATTATATATCAAGGGATTTATTATATATAAGGGATATATCAGGGGATAAGGGCTGGAGATTCAAATAGAAAATTGAAACAGTCCCTATTCTCAAGATGTTCTCATTCTGATTGAAAGAGACATCACATAGAAGATGTTTTATACTCATATCAGTTTATAACCAATGGAAAGGCCAGGTAATTCTTTGACGGGGAGAGTAGTAGAATAGATGACAAGGCCCCAGTGACCAAGAGGATCAATGGAATCACAAGCAGTCCTCCACTAAAAGAACATAGAACTAAGATTTAGAATGGAAAAAGAGTTTGGGATAGCTACAATATAGGAGGAGCTGTGGGGGAAGAGGGTTGGCATTCAGTAAATAATATGTATTCTGTACCTGCTGGGGCACGGGGATTGGTTGTCAAAGGTAGCATCCATGATTATCTTCACTGACAGAAGGTTAGGCTATTTTTTCATCAAGACAGCAGGTGGGGAAGCAGCTAGGTGGTGCAATGGATAGAGCACTGGCCTTGGAGTCAGGAGTACCTGAATTCAAATCCAACCTCAGACACTTAATAATTACCTAGCTGTGTGACCTTGGGCAAGCCACTTAACCCCATTTGCCTTGCAAAAACCTAAAAAAAAAGACATCAGGTGGGCTGGGATAAGAAAGATCTAGGCACTCCATCCACCTATCACCTTATCCTCTCCTCCCTGCCATAAGATTATTGAAGATTAACAATCAGTCTTTGGGGGAACCATTTATACACCAGTTGGATCTCTTTTGACCATTTTGACAGCAGTGCCTTTGGACCAAGCAATTCCCCATCATCAGACTTCAGTTTTTTCTTCTGTTGAATAGATTTGGACTAGATGACTTATAAAAACACTCTCAGCTCTAAAACTTTAATAATGTGAATATATAATTTAGTAAAGGAAGGATAGATTTTTTTCCTCACAGCTTTTAGAGTCTGAGTCTCTTCTCAGCTCAAGATTGAGAAGCAAAAGCCCACAATATCTCTGAAAAAAGTGCCAGAGGCAGGAAGGCCAATAATCTTCCTTCCATTAATAACTATCTGCCTTGTTTGGTTTCCCTATTGACCTACTTGGAAGCTAAAGGCTGGACCTGATGCCCTCTTTCATAATCACTGAGTTTAAGCATTTATTCTATGAACACAGAATCCAGAATCATTATTGTTGGCCTTTTGTTTAGAATATGAAAGGGTGTGTCCCCAAATATTAAAAAAGTATGTATGTATATAAGTACATAGGGGCATATAATAAAATTTATACTATAATATCTACTAGAGAGAACAGAGACAGAGGCAGAGATAGAGAATATGCTATCATGCCATTCATTATGGTGGTTGAGAGATCTTGGGGAAGTTTTCACTAAAGGGGGAATACATTACTAAGCCAGTGACGCTTACAGCAGTAGGCCTTTATACACATTTGGACTCTACCTAGAGAAAGATTTGGGTATGATGTAAGATAGCAATAGGTATGGTAAGGGGAAATCAAGGACACAGTCTACTCAGAGTTTGGGGTGAAATTGCCACAGCAGCTGGAGGAAGAAGAGGCTGCCCTGGATTTTGGCATTTTCAAGTTCTGCTAAAGTTCTATTACCTGGTCTGGTTTATGAGTAGTACTCCTGGGTCTCTCATCTCCTCTACCCTAGATGATGTAAAACAAGGTTCTGGGTTTTTTACTGAGCAGATGCTAGGACAAGAGGTGAGTCAAGTTTTTGTGATTGTTTCCTCATCTGTGCTTTCAGAAGTAGATAGACTCTAGGTCTGGGTCAAAAGGCCTCTCTCTGTTATGCAAGCAAGTAGATGGACTCTGGGTCTGGGTCAGAAGGCCTCTCTCTGTTATGCAAGCATGAACTTTGAAAGATTCTTGTAAAGGGTAAGACAATGGGAAGAACAAAGAACCACTGTGCTTGTGTATGGCAAATAACCTTCTGCAAAGGCTCAAAAGAAAAAAAGAGCTTCTCAAGAATAAATTAAACCTGATTTCTGTACATTTGACTTATCACTGTTGTTGATCAAACAGTAAAAATATAGGTGAAAGACAATTCTGTAATGTGAAATCTTTTACTTTTTTGGAAAAATAAGTCATTTTAAACATCCTGATTAATGTAAGCAATGTGATATGATTTCTTCTTTCTCTCTGCTCCCTAATCCACACTTCATGATACTTGGGAAACAGTTTTCTCTTCAACCTTCAGTTTCTCTTCAACTTTTCCTCACCTACATAATAAGGGACAGTTTATATGAGAAATCTTAACTTCCTGATTGGCGTTTCCATAAACAGTCTATTTCTTCCCACAATGATGCTTGAATTTCTTGACTAACAAACTCACGCGACTGTCGCTCCTCTACCAAAGAACCTTTGATGGCTCTCCATTGCCTCCTTCCATGACACGAATAGGTTTAATTTCATCCCATGAGCTTTCCTCCTACACAATCCCCCAAAATGTAACATGGAAAGTGGTATAGAGAGAGAACTATATGCTATCATCTGCAGTGTCAAACAATATAAAAGGATAGATAGATAGATAGATAAAAAGGTGATAGAGATGAAAATAAAGATCAATATAGTTCCTCTCACAGGAAATGTGATAATGAGAATAATTAATAATGATAGCTATCATGGATAGAATATTTACAATGTCCCAGGCACTGTGCTGTATGCCATAACCATCATCTCCTTTGATTTTCATTGCTACTCTGGGAGCTATTATTATGTCTGTTTTACGGATAAAGGACTGGAGGTAAACAGAGGTTGTGACTTGCCCAGGGTCACACAACTTCTAAGTAGCTGATGACAGACCTGAATTCAAGTCTTCCTGACCCTAGGCTCAGTGCTTTATCCACTTGATCATCTCCACTTTTTCCATACCACTCCTATATAATAGATAAAAGTTCTCAGAGATAGATCACTGCTATAGGGCTGCATTCAAACTCTTATAGGTCCTAGAGTGTGGTCCTTTTGAGGTTAAATGCACTTTGTCTATTCATCACTCTAGCTCTTGAGCCCCCATCCAATGTATTTTCTGTCTATGCAACTAGACCCTCAAAGGAGGAATACATCCACACATCGTTATATTTATACAATAAAATGTCCACAAGAATGATGCTTTTAGATCATAAATGTAACCATTTTAACAAGAAAAAATAAATAAGAAAATTATAGATGTTAAAATATTAAAGAAAAGGCATAAAAGATAGATATATCATAATACTCAGGTGAAAGATGGGCACACATTTATAAAAATATGGCAAGGAAGCCTCTGATTGAAGGAAACTCATGCTCTCCAGGTAACTCACAGCTCTAGCTTGCAGGCTTCTGTGTTTTTGGTCATTTCACTAACATTTAGAACAAACCAAGCTGCTTCTCTATCACTACATGCTTGTGGATCTTTAGCAATTTGGGGCAAGTGGCTTTCTTTTCTCTTGTGGGGCAAATGACTTCCTCTTCTCTACTCAGTCAAAACCTGCAAAAACTTTTACATAACTATCACCCTTATAAGTTTTAAGAAAATATTAACTTTTCTTGAAAAAGCAGGTCCCTTTAATCTGGAGAACTGCAAAACTCATGTCCCTGTACCAACCCAAGGTAGCCCAGAAGGGTTATGACCCCAGAATGGCCACAAGTTTTTGGCCAATGAAGTCAGTTCTTTCTCTTGCTAATCAATAACAGCTCAATGGAAGTCTTCTTCAGCTGACTGTGTCTGATTGCAACAACTCTAAAGGAGGAGTTTTTCAGAACTCCTAGCTGTCTCTTTGGCTAGAGCCAAAGTCCTTGTTGTTGCTGTTCCTGCTGAGGCACTGCCTCTGCCATGCTGCTGTGCCTTAAATGAGAGCATCCTGCCTCCCAGTGACTTGTCTCTAACTTCAAAAGTCACCACTGCCTATACTGTCTTCCATTTTGGTTGTCTTCCACAGGAGACCCACCCAATATAACTGATGGAATTTGATATTTTCGAGATTCCACATAGAGAAGGAAATAAGTCTTCATTGTCATCCTTGAATATCGAAGCTTTCTCAAAGAGGAATCTGGGTTATATAAGTTAGTCACAGATCAGAATATTTGTACACATCTTTTATTGTTCTGTAATTTATTTTGCTGTTTTTCTTTTCTTTTTCTTTAAATTTGGACTTGTGACTTTATGTGTGTATGGAAATTCCCTACTGTAGATACTCTTTCCACCACTGCAAATTTCAACTCATCTGCTTTTTATGAGCCAGTTGCTGGGAACACTAGAATATTAAGTGACCTGTCCATGGTGGTACAACTAATATGTTTCTGGGGAGGGATTTGAATCCAGGTCTTCCTAACCCTTAAGTTGGACCTATAGTCAGCATAGTTCTCTGGAAATCATTTAGCTCCAGAAATCACCTTTTGTCTACCAGTTTTATTTCTTTGTTTGTTTGTATATATTTTTTCAGTTGTATGTTGTTGATCCTGAAAAACTTTAAGCTCTCTGAGGACAGTTTTATTTTTTGCCTTTGTAGCCATAAGTCCCTAGCTTTTAGTGGGTATTCAAAATGCTTAGTGAATGAGTGATTTTAACAAAGGTAAAACTTCCTAACATAATAATGACCAGTTATTAAATATGATGTTTGTAAAGATGCTTCGTGAAACCCTTGAATGGGATAATTTTATTGGGGAGAATAATTTAGGAATATAATGACACTTAACTATTTAATGAATCTAGGCCTCATACATTAGAATACAAATATTTGACCTTCCTGACAAAGATGGATGAATTGAGGCTGTCTTGCATGATATCATTAGTTTGTTGAATAACATCATTATTCATGATTACCAAGAATTATTCAGGTGAAATGGCAAACCTAATGGAAAGCTGTTATTTGTGTGTGGGCTGCAGTTTGACTGTCCTTGTCAATCCAGCCTCAAGAAAGGAGTAAATGTAACATCCATGCACTCATTTCACAGCAGAGAATAATTAATAGCATAATTTAAACAAATGGAGTCCATTAAAATAAGTATTTTATTATTAAACCAGATCCTAGGACATTCTTTTGGAAAGTTTGACTAAATCCCAGTTCTATTCCCCATATTTACTGATCTGTTAGCTTAAGTTTCAAGGTATAGCAAAGCTTCAAATGTGATATTGTTGATTTAGGGATTTACCCAGGAAGCATTTGATAAGTCTTAACATTGTTGACATAGAGTACTCTTGAAATCTGAAAATAAGAATATGGTGGGCTGGACCATGAAGAAGTTTGTATAGTGGATTTAGAATCACAGGATTTGTGTTCCTTCAGGGTACCTTGGTTTCCTACAAAAGGGTAGGGTGAGAGTGGGAATTGGACATGATCTCTAAGGCTCTCCCAGATCAGAATTCATGATTAATTCAGTTTGACTCAATTCAACACCTTTAATTCAACACCTACTATTGCAGATGTTGTTCCAAACAAAGGAGGTGTTCAAATACCCCACTGAAATTGTGATCTCATTGAATTCAAAGTTCTTTCCAATTGATGCTGACTGTAACTCTTTTTTTGCTCCAGGTTAACTGGTACCACACATTCCTCCCTTTCTACTGACATACAAAAGATAGCCTTGTCCAACACATCATCCCTCACTCTTGTTACTGGCCAATACATAGTTTCTTCCTATCATACAATCCCTTCATGATGATTATCTTTCCTTCTTCAAGTTCTTTGAAGTTCCTGCTCATTTCTTCTGTAGAATATGTATTATTATTTACTGATACATAAAGACACTGGAATCTCAAAGACAAAAGCAACTAGTTCCTGCCCACAGGAAATTTACTTTCTCCTCAAACTATGTTTGAGTTTTTCAAACTCCTTCCCCTTCCCTCCTCCCAAAAATGTCTAAAAAATATGGGAGTAAGGAAGGCTTAGACCTCTCACTTAGACCTTTAAACATCATTTCGGGGGGGGGGCAGTCAGTGCTACAGTGGATAGAGCACTGGCCCCGGAGTCAGGAGGACCTGAGTTCAAATTTGACCTCAGACACTTAATAATTACCTAGCTGTGTGGCCTTGGGCAAGTCACTTAACCCCATTGCCTTGCAAAAAATCCTAAAAAAATCATTTCTGGGACCTGAATTTTGGCCTTCATTCAAAGAAAAAGAGAAAACCATTATGGTCTGCTGTGACTAGGCTTATGGTCAGAATGATTTGGGTTTTAAATCTAATTCTACTCTACTTGCTAGTTAGGATACTTCTTTCTGATTTTTCTTCTAAAAAACAGAGAGGCTGAACTAGGGAACTTTTAAATTCAGTCTTCAATCCTCTAACTAGATAATTCTCAAATTTTGTGGTCTCAGGGCTCCTTCATGCTCTTAAAAATTATTAATGGACTCCCTCTCTCAAACAGCTTTTGTTCATATTGTATAAATCTATTGATTATTATTGCATTATGAATTAAATTTTCTTATTATGAAAATATTTTTGACTCCAGAGAGTTCCTAAAAGGGTTTTGGGGTCCTCCTAGGGATACCCATACTACAGCTAGAAAATATTACTATAACCATTTCATCTTCTGTGTAACAAGAATTCTAATGTATCAAATTTGATTTTGTGCCACTTTGCTCTATTTCAATTCTTCTCATTTGTCTGAGAAACCAATATATAATAGTCATGTGACATGGGGTTAAGAAATGAACTTGTGAATGGTGAGATTACTGTCAACAATTGAATTAATATCAAAGGTGGCCTAAGAGGCCATGTTTCTTTGTGAGAAGTCTGCTATTCTAAAATATAAACCTTTATTTTAAGAAGGTCACACTTTGGACTTCATGATATTAATTTTATGTTAATTATTTTAAGTCAATTCCCAAATAACTTCTCAATATTCATAAAAGGGGAACATCTATTTGAAAAATTCAGAGAAATGTTAAGATATAATCATAATATAAATATATGCTCATCTATGTATCTATCTATATTATATATTACATATATATATATATATACTATTCCTGATATTATTTACCACTTCTGATATTCATTGAGTGCTTGTAGGAACAGTCCTTTTCCCAGAGGTCTTTGGAGAAAGTATAGCAGTGAAATGATATTTGGGCTCCTGGTAGATGCTGAAAGGGATCAAGTATTAAAAGTTTTTCCAAGAAATGTAGAACAGAGAACCTGGGTTCAAATCCAGCCTCAGACACTTAATAATTACCTAGCTGTGTGGCCTTGGGAAAGCCACTTAACCCCGTTTGCCTTGCAAAAAAACCCTAAAACACATGTAGAACAAGGGGGCAGGTAGGTAGTGCAATGGATAAAGCACCAGGTGTCAGGAGGACCTGAGTTCAGATTCGACCTCAGACACTTAATAATTGCAGTAAATGACCTTGGGCAAGTCACTTAATCCCATTGCCAGAAAGAGAGAGAGAGAGAGAGAGAGAGAGAGAGAGAGAGAGAGAGAGAGAGAGAAAGAAAGAAAGAAAGAAAGAAAGAAAGAAAGAAAGAAAGAAAGAAAGAAAGAAAGAAAGAAAGAAAGAAAGAAGGAAGGAAGGAAGGAAATATAGAACAAAATATTTTACTCCAGGTAACACTTTTAAAAAAATTTAGATGTTCTATATCATACTGATATAATATTTATATCATCTGGTAGTGGTTATAGATATTAAAAAATCATAGATTTAAAAATCATCTGGTCCAAGAATCTTATTACAGATGAGATACTGCAACCCAGAGAAGTTCAGTAAGTCTCCTCAACTATATAGAATTGTGATTTACATCCAATTCTTCTAATTCTAAAGTTCATGTCCTTCCATTACACAGTGCTGTTTCAACGTTTTTCTTTGATTACTAAAGCATAATATGAAATTTTAACCTAACTCTTCTGACTTTATCTAGAGCTCTTTGTATTTTATTGCATTGACTCTAAAAATCCTCCTAATTAGGAGAAAAGCAATGATAATTCTTGACATGGACAAATACCTGTTTTCTTTGAATTTTCTGGTAGCATCTAATAACTTACTTTACTCAGATGCTCTGTTTTCATTTGACCTCCTTGAGGTATCGTAACTCTCCTCATTGATGAGGATTCAGAATTTTTCATCTTCAGATATTCAGGATAGTTCCCTAGCAAGGCTAGATATGGACAGTGTGAAAACAAAGGCTTCACATTCCGTCTTTCCTCCATCCCATGGAGCTGTAGCTTAACTGTCCCCCAAATTAAAAAAAAAATCCTAGCTCTCTTGTCTTAAAGTCATTTGATGCCAGAGCATTATACTCCATTGTGGTTACCAGAATTTTGAGATCATCACTGTGCTGCAGAAAATCCAAAGGAGGACAAGTGGAATATTGAATGGTCTTGAGTTCACACTAGATGAAGATGGACATGAGAAAGTTGAGATGCTTAGCCTGGAGATGAGAATTCAGGGGAGCTATGATAGCTTATGATTGATTATTATAGGACCTCTCTGACTTCCCAACTAAATTTTCCCCTTCTACAGGAAGCCTTTCTCAATCCTCTTAATTCCGAGACCCGAATTGTAATTTGCAGAAGATCACATAGGAATAGAAAGCAACGGCAGCCCATTTGTTCAGATAGAATAAATTTCCAAGGATAGTAATTCTCTAAATGTGTGTGTTTGTGTGTGTGTGTGTGTGTGTGTGTGTGTACAGTAATTGAATGACACCAATTTTTCAACCATAAAGCTGCTTTTCTACATTTTAAACTATTTTACATTTCTTCCATGTTTTCCTCTTAAAAGTTGCCTGCCATCTGTGATTAAATTTAATCTCAGTCAAAAGTCAGTATGAAAAACCTGAGGCTGTAATAAAAGACATTTCCCCGAAAATATGTCAACCAGTGGACTTGAAATGATTAGAAAACAAGGCCTTATCATTTAGGACACTTTGTTTCCCTAGTGTCAGCAATAAGGAAACGTGTTCTCCAAAGGGCAATAGATTTGGAAGGAGAGGGTAGATGGTGGGTATTATTTGTGGCTAAATAGTGGAAAGTTCTTTATTGGAAAGGTAATCAGAGAGAACCATCCACATGCCAGTACTTGTGCTCCAATGCCAAAAGCCCTTTTTTATATTCTAACACAGGAATTAAAATAAATACTATTAAAATGGAACATGCCATTCTATTTCTCTAGTTGTAAATTTCAAGAAATCAATAACAGCATAACCGAAAAAATTGGTCGCTACCTCCGGTGTCTCAGCATTAATGGAAAAAAGGCTTTCTTATCTCAAAGGAGCTGATGGTTATAAAATGAAATGTGTCTAAATACATGGCAAAAGATGATTAAAATATCATGGAGAACCAAAGCACTCCAGCTGTGGATATTCATTAAGCTGACCATTAATAACCTGTGATAAAAAGTAATATTACGGCATTCATAAATTCTGTATGCAGATTTTTATTAAGCTGGCATGTTATAAGAATTGATTCTCTGACATCTCCTGGCTGTGGCCATAGATAATAGTGTTTCATTCACGTTTTTTCTATCATCCAAGAATTCTGAAGAACTGTTTCTAGCCAGTTATTATGTTTTTGTTCTAAACAGCAATTCTTTCAACCACTGTACAATCAGGAAATATAATTATAGTATTCAGTATGAAATGTTCTAATGTTATGTCAGCATTTCTATTATAACCCCTCTTTTTCCTAGGACTCATAACTTGGACAGAAAATTTTGCTCAGGTTTCTCTTTACACTCTATTTTATCCTTTTGGCAATTTTTTTTCTTGTTTAAGAATATTAAGAGAATCTGATTTGCCTTTTTGTAAGGCTGAATATTTTCAATCCAATGTTTTAATTATTTATTTTAGTGATCTTTGATTTTGTAGGTGAATCAATTTTGTCACAAAAGGAAATGTTTATTAAGGGTCAAACTTCTGAGAGTAGATTCTGCAAAATGAAATTTAAATATCCCTTGCTCTCTATGAGATTGCATTAGATATCAGGAAACAGAATCTATATGGATAAGTTGGGACTATATAAATTGAGGTGTGAGCAGTCACTAGCAATTTGGGTAGTCAGGATTGCCCTAGAAGCGGGTACCTGAATTGAGCCACGAAGAAAGCTGATATAAGGATCAGAAACTAAGGATAAAACATCCCTTAAGCCATTTTCATCGATTAGTTCTGAGGTCATAGATTTCCAACTAGAAGAATCCTGAAAGGTCAAAGAATAATACCCTTTCATTTTAGAGCTTCAAAATTGAGACCCAGGATTGTGAATTGACTTGCTCAGGATCACATAAAACTAGTCATTGTCTTTCCCAGTTAATCAGTATTTGATAATGGACTATTGTCGGTGATTTCATCCTTAGGTTCCTTGCTCCATATCACCTGGCCGGTTTCTAGTTCCTCCATTTTGAACCTGTTCAGAAAATCTTTTTCTTTGAATCCAGAGCTATAGCCCTAGAAACTTATTTTTACTAAGCTTTCCATGACTATTTTGAATTAGCACATACTTGTACAAGGTTATCATTTGCTCTATAAGGGGTAAATTGGATACAGGAAAGTGCTGGAGTCAGCTCATATGAACTCAAGTAGATTATTAAACTTTTGACATAAGAATTTGAACCTCAGAAACAGGCAAAAAGAATCAAGGCTCGATTTATTGTTTTGTTGATAGGCTAGACTTAAGTGTGTAATGCATAATTCACCTCCCCCCCCCCCATTATGTTAAATTGTTTTTCAGTTCTGTCCAACTCTTCATGACTCCATTTGAGCTTTTATTAGCAGATACTGGAGTGATTTGCCATTTCCTTCTCTGGCTCATTTTACAGATGAGGAAACTGAGGCAAACAGACTTAGGTGACTTGCCCAGGGTCACACACTAGTAATATCGAAGACCAAATTTGAACTCAGAAGATGAGTCTTCCTGACGTCCAAAGTTATATCCACTGTATTATCTAACTGCCTATCCCAAGCCAGTTGTTAAATATTTACTAGCCTTCCTTTTCATGTATTTGTCAATCTAGAGAATGTAATGGTTCCCTCATCCAAATGATGTTTTCAGGTAATAAAATAAAATGAACAGAATTACAAAGGAGTTCAATTATTTTAAAATAAAAATCTATGGGGTTTTTTCCCATCTAAGTTCTTGGACTCCTTGAATCTATTCATGGAACCTTTGGAATTTGTGTACCCCATGTTAAGGATCCTATATTAATTGAATTTATGCTACATTGTAAGTTTCCTTAAAGTAGAATTCATTTTATTTATTGCATTTGCATCTTTACCACTTAGGACAATGTCTGATGACACACATAGTAGATATATACTAAAGGCCTGTCTAGTGATTCACACTATCCAATAAGTCAACCAATCAATCAATCAATAAAAATTTACAAAATGTTCATTCATCTAGACACTACAAAAATAAAAACAAAGATGAAAGATTCCCTTCAATCAAGGGCACACAAACATAGCTATATAGGTATGTATAAAACATATTTAAATATGTGTTATATACAAAAGCATTTAGTAAATATGTCTCATGTACAAAATTATATGAGAGAATGCAAATACAAAGGGAAGACAATCCTTGCCCTCAGAGGGCTTATACTCACCACATTCTTTTAAATTTAAATTTCCTAAGTAAGAATTGTTCTAAAACTCATCGTATTTTTCCAGAGGGGAAAAAACCAAGCTGCATTGGTTACCTTACCATACAGATTCTAAAAATACATGGACAAAATAAAATATTTTTTAAAATGATGGCCAGAAGTTTTCTCAGATATAAAATGAAAACTAAATGACAAGCCAAACAGAAAATACCCAAAATAATTCCTTAGTCACCTCAATCATAGTTTCCAACTGCTTATTCAGCGAGACTGAAGCTCCCTCATGTTATTTTAATGCTCATTTTTACAAAGGTACATATTTACAACAAAGAAGTTCTCTTCTCTTCACCCTCTCACTGGCTGCATGGTCTTGTCAGTTAACTCTAACACATGTCTTTATGGAATTTTTGCTCATGCATCCCAACCTTTTTTTGATTCAGGACTAGTCTTATAAAGAGCAGTATAAAGAATGCCAAATTATCATCTAGGAAGGACCATCCAAAATACAATGACTTTGATGGAACAATGCTCCTAATAATGGGTTTGAGTTGTTGCTCCTGGATGGGGCTTTGAGATCCCATACACATGAAGGGCAGGCAGAGAAATGATACAGAAATAAAAACGGCTTGGCATCAAGAATTCCATTATTACTTTTTTCTTCACTATCTCTGGCCTACCAGGGAATGTGTTAAAATTAGGCTTTCTATTATGTATTATAAAATCTGATGATAAAGTGTTTGGAATTTACGATAGACTTGTTTTTCTACGTTAGCAAGTTTGAAATAGCGGGGAGCCCCAAGAGCCCCAAGCACAATGTAATAGAGAGGCAAGCTCAAGAAAAATTGCTCTCAGCCCATAGAACTGTATATAACCATGCCCATTAAATCCGAACTCTGATGTTCATATTGCCCCAAACCATACAGAGTAATGGCAACTGAAGCTGCCAACTGCAAAAGGCAAGAACCTGCCTTTGACTCTATCTCATCAGCATTTTCATCTTTAAATCGGAGGTTTAATTTTTTTTTTTCTTTTCTGGAATTTTTTTTTAACCTTTGAGTACATTCATTTTTCCTAAGTTATGGGATCATAGATTTAGACCTAGAAGAGACTCTAAAAGTCATCTGAGTCCAACCCTATCATTTTACAGAAAGGAAAGTAAGGCCCAGATTCTTATACAAATCCAGAGGTTTAGAGATGGAAGATATTTAGAAACAATGGAATCCAACCTTCTCATGTTTTGACTGAGGCACACAGCGATTATCACATGTGTCAGACTTTGTTTCATATCTACAATTAAGTCTCCAAAAGTGCAAATAATGAATCCCCAAAAAGTCATCAAAAGTATTGGAATCATACTCTTTGGTATTATAATTAAGTAAAATATAATAATTAGTACCAGCCTAGCAGAAACATATATGACAAATTCAAGTAATGCAAAAACTTCAAGGGATTATATATATATATATATATATATAATATTATATTCTTAATATAACATCATTAATGATCAATATTGAATAATTCTTAAATCAGCAATGATATCAGTTGATAATAGATTAATTATTAATAAGATGATATGGTTAATATAATAGTATATATACATATTGGTTATATCTATGCACATGTATGTGTATGTCTATATGCAAATATATATGCATTATGTATCTATTTACCTATATTCATACATATAAATATATGACATTTATATGTATATTTATTTAAATGATGTACTTTTCATTTTTGAAACCAAGAGGATAGACAAAGAGCCATATAGTTGTATTTTATGTATTTGAATGTGTATGTAATATATTCCAATGAATTAGTAGAATATATAAATATGCTAATGAAAATTACAATATTTTAGTCTGCATGTTTTGTTGTTTAGTTGTTTTCAGACATAGCCAACTCTTCATGACCCCTCTTGGAGTTTTCCTGGCAAAGATCTTGGAATAGTTTGCCATTTCCTTCTCCAGTTCATTTTACAAATGATAAAATTGAAGCAAACAGAGTGAAGTGCCTCGCCCAGGATCACACAGATAGTAAATACTTGAGGTTGAATTTGAACTCAGATCCTCCTGTCTCCGGGAAATATATTGATGTATAATATGGAATAGAATAGGTTCTCCTAACAAAGCAGTTTGTATTGGTGTATGTGGGTGTGTACATACATACACATAGGTTTTCTTCTAGTTTCTATTGTCAACTGTTCATTAGCTTGTATTCTAAGACGTCTCCCTAGGGACTGAGATTAAATGATTTGCTGAAGATGACATGGCTAGTGGATGTTAGAGTTAGGACTTGAAGTATATTCTTTATGACCCTGAAGCCAATTCTCTCACCAGGACCCTACACCAATAAGAATAATTAAAAATAATAGCAATGGTGATTTTCTTTTTTAGTATTTTGTGCTTCAAAACAACATAGAGATTAATACTGGGGCTCTAATTATCCCCTTTTTACAATTGAGGAAATTGAGGCTCATAGAGGTCATTAAGTTTTATCTTTCCTGTCTTCACTGATAACCCCCAGATCAGTCTTGAACTCCAGTCAGACATTATCAACTGGTCTGCTGGGCATTTCTACCTTAAAAATCTCAAACACAAGTAAAGAATGGAGCCCAATTTCTTAGCTCACCAATCTTCCCCTCCTCCAGACTTCCCTATTCCTGTTGAAAAACCATGCTCCTGGGCACCAAAGTTGACAAGATGAGCATCATTCATGATTCATCCCTCTCCTACACCCCCCCATTTCAATCTTGTTGATGCTGCACCACCTCTCCCATCCATCGCTTTCTCTCTGCTCAGAGAATCATTCCCCAAGTGTAAGCTCTTACCTTTTCTCCCTTGGATTATTATTGTTTTGCATCCTTTATTCTCAAAGAGGCCCAGTGACGCTACGGGTGATGTCTTGACTTGTGTATGAATTAGATATTAGTAGGGCAGAGCTGCACAAAGTTGTTAGCCTCACTCTCTCCTTGGGAGTCATCAAAGACCAGTCAGTAGCAAGACAAGAGTCAAGATGACTGGCAAGGGTTCAGGCTTCAGTCCTTGGGGTTATTATAATTGGCTCTTAATTGATCCCTCTTCTATTCTCTGACCTCTTGTATCCAACGGTACTTGGAAACTTTCAGTGCAGCTGGCATTTTAACTTCCTCTACCATCTTTGTGAGTAGGTGAGCTTGCCAGGGTTAAGGTAGAAAAGGAGTAGACTTTGGGACTGAGTGTTGAGACATATCTTAAGGAGCCTGGAAAGAACTGACATATAAAGACTAAGAAGAGAAAGATAAGATCCTTGAGAACAGGAATGTTGTTTTTATTGGAGAGTGTCCAATATCTACAAGAATGACTTGCACACAGTAGGCCAACGGAATCAGAACTCAGATAGGAACAAGGGTCAGTAAATGTACATGAGGGTCCTTGTAGGCCACATAGGGATTTAAAAAACACAAATTAGTATTTTTTTTCTATTATATTTTTATTTATTTTGTTGTGTTCCCCAATTATATTTTAATTTGGCTCAAACTTTGAAGTGTTGGAGGCAATGATTGATATCTCTATCTATAGGATAGATTGAAGCTGACTGAGATGTTTTATGCTCCTATTAATGATAAGGTCCTTGAAGAAAGAAACTCTGCTGTGTGTCTTTGTATCCCTACATATGCCAATTAAGTGGTGCTTAATAAAGGTGGGATTTAAAGTTTCACTAGAGCTTGACTTAATTGTAAATTCTTTCTGAAGTTGGGAAGTTAACTTACTTCTAGGATGCTAGGATGTTTGCAAAGTACTGTACTCACAACACATCAGGGAAGGGCTAACAAAAGTCCTATCCTCACATCTTCCAATTAAGAACCTTGAAGATGAGTAGTTAAGTTATGAGCCCAAGGGTACCCCAGAAAATTCCAGACTTTGAACCATTGATATCATGCTGTTTGATTCTTTCAATTAGACCCCTGCTTTTTCTGGGATAATGAAAGCATCAATGACAGGATTTCCTAAAAAAGGAAGAACCCGAAGTTACCTTGGGCAAAAGAATCAAGAAACATCTTTAAGATTATTTTTTGTAGAAAATGTATTTTCATTGTCCTCTCCAATTGAGGGCTTAGTAAATGGACTCCATAAACTTGACTGGTTGGTGAAGAATAGATCTGAAAGATGTGACTGGTCACTTTTTAGTTCCTGTTGACAATATTCAGGTGACATTTAGGAGAAAGGAAGCAAAATCGAAGACATTGACTGTGTGCTTTTCTCTCTCAAAGATTTGTATTGTTCATTGAAACAGTTTCTCTGGCATCTGCCCCTAGTTTGGGTATTTCACTTGCTTCTTGAATATTATTATTAATATTTAATGAAACAGACATCAGAGCCTGCCCTTTGCTGACCCCAAGATCTTTAATCACTGGAACTACTTCTGATGGAAGCTTGTTTAAGATTTGGTTTATTGTTTCTCTACCTTCAGTGTACTCTATGGAGTTCTACATTTTTTGATGGAAGTTGGATGTTGTTACTTTGGGGGATTGTTAAAAAGGTAAGGGTAGTTTGTAATATTACAAATTTACTCTAAGTAAATAAAGCTAGCTGGCCTCTGGGCTTGTTTCCCCTCCATCCATCCTGAATATTTTGGGTTAGCATGCTCCCTTCTCCCCCTTCTATCTCTTGACCTGAAAAAATAGTCACATTCATGCTGTTGTGTCTGGGAAGGACATGAGAATGGACTTTATGTGGCTCCATACATCATTCCAATGACTTTGGAAACCAAAACTCCCCTCTCTAGTCACCATTTTCCTATAGGTGGTAAGGTCTTTGAGGTCATTGGACTGTCTTTGTACTCCCCATTGTCTACCCAACCATCTGGCATAAATAGACTATCTTATTTCATCTATATAATAGGTTATCTTATCTTACCTTTACCTACTTTCCCATTTGTTGTTACAATTTTCCACCTTCTTTAGAAATGAGCAAATATGAATATTTATCCCCTCATAGAATCACATCTCTAAAGTTAGGGATTGTCTTGTCCAGCCTTCTCATTTTACAAATGAAGAAACCGAGACAAAATTAATGACTCGCCCAAGGTCACACAGATGAAGGGGAAGGAAGAAAACAAAATAAAAAAGAAATTCATATGATAATTTTATTATATGTTTTAAAAGAATAGCAAATTGCATATAGCAGATTTGCAGTTTCATGTACAATCATCTTTTTTATTTATACCATGTTATGGAAATGCTTGCTTTATTCCTTAAATTAAAAATAAAATTTTAAAAAAGATCCATTTCTCACTCTCAAGGAAGGAACAATTTATGGGAAGCAATATGCAAACAACTCTGTATATACAAGATTATACTTATATCTTATATATAGCATATATTATATATATATACAAATAAGATAATTAATAGAAGGAAGACATCAGCAGTCAGGAATCAAGAAAAACTTATAGAAGATAGAATTTATTTGGACCTTGAAGGAAGCCAGAGAACCTCAGAGGTAGAGGTGAAGGGAAAAAGAATTAACAGATACAAAGGACAGCCATTGAAAATACCTAAAGTCAGAAGATGGATTGTAGTGTTCAAAGAGCAGCAAGGAGGTCAGTTTCTCTGCATCCCAAAGGGGTGAGGTATAAGAAGACTGAAAAGGTAGGAAGGAACTAGATTATAAAGGACTTTGAAAGGCAAACAGAGGATTTAATATTTGATCCTAGAGATGATAGAGAACCACTGGAATTTATTGGATGGGGGAGTGGGTGATATGGTCAGATCTGTGATTTAGAAAGATCAATTTGACAGCTGAGAGGAGGATGGATGGGAGCAGGGAAAGATCAGAGGCAGAGAGATCAATCAGAAGCAGACATTTCAATAGTATGGGCGTGAAGCGATGAGGGCTTATACCAAGCTGGTGACTCTTTGAGATGAGAGAAAGGAGCATAAATGAGCAATATTATGGAGGGAAAATGGACAGGATTTGGCAACAGATTAGCTGTGCGGTCCAGAAGAAGATCACACTTAGGTTTTGAACCTGAGTGACTGGCAGGATAGTAGATGATAGTAATAGAGAAGTCTGGAAGTGGAGAGAGTTTTGAGGAAAAAGAGAATGAGTTCAGTTTCAAACAAAATGAATTTAAGATATCTATGAGACTTTCAATTTGTGTTGTCCAATGGGCCATTGGAGTTGTGACTTTGGAGGTTAGGAGAGAGATGAGAGTCTGATAAGTAGATCTGAGAATCATCTACATAGAGATGGGAGTTGATGAGATAACTGAACAGAAAAGCATGGAGGGAGAAGAGACAGTCCAGGATAGAATCCAGGTCAGAGACAGAATTGAAACCTTGAACCTCTGACTTCGGAACTGAAGTTCTGCTGTTCTGGACCTTAAAAAAAATCTCAAAGATGGCATTCTCTGTTAATTGTCTCTTTTATTGCTTACATCTTTCCTGATCCTTCTATTTGCCTGCGTTTCTCTTATTTCTGCTATTTCTGATGTTGCTGTCCTTGTGATTTTTACCTCTCTCGTTGTCCGTCTCTTTCCATTGTCTTTACCTGGTATAATCTTTGATTTGTATGCTAAAGTATCAGAAGCACATCATATATTTTTGAAACTACAGAGAATATATTTATGAAGATATGATTATTTTTTAAAATGTAATTTATTGTGTTCTGAACTTAAGTAAAATGAATGTTTCTATAACATAGCAGGATAGAAAAAATAGTTGTACATGAAACTGCAAATAAATCTATTATGTACAGCTTGCTTTTACTTTTAAATATATAATACCGTTGTTGTCTATAATACATACCTACATAATAAAGTTATTGTTTAACTTTCCTTTTTCTTCCCTTACCCCACCCCACACTAGACAGTGTTACCATTAGACACAAATGTGATATGCATGAATATATAGATAAAGAGGTAGAGATAGAGATAGAGATAGAGATAGAGACAGAGATAGAGATAGTTAGAGATAGAGATAGAGATATATGAGAGCATGGTTATTGAAGAATCCTCATGTCATTAACTCCTGAGTGAATTTAAAAGTTCTTTGGCATTGTCTTCCTGTCCCAAATATTACAAGAACACAAAATAATCCTGGTGATGTCATGGCAATATTTGGGAAAATTTTTATCCCTTATCTTTTCCCCCCCAAAATATTTAGGAAAGAACCTTAAATTTGGAGGCAATGAAGAATCTTGGGTATGAAAACTGTAACTGAGAACTTCACCACCATTTGTTGTTCAGCTATGCACAACTCTCCATGATCCCATTTGGGATTTCCTTGGCAGAGATACTGGAGTGGTTGACCCTTTCCTTCTCTAGCTAATTTTACAGATGAGGAAAGTGAGGCAAGAAAAGTGAAGTGACTTGTCCGGGGTTACATAGCTAGAAAATATCTGAGGCTATATTTGTGCTCAGGAAGATGAGTCTTTTTGCCTCCAGGCCCAGCATTCTATATCTGCTATATCACTTAGTTGCCCAGTTCACTATAATACTTTGGGCAATGACTACCTTGATGAGTTTCTTCTATAAAATGGGAATAACAATGGACTATAGACCACATGAGCTTGTGAGAGAAATATTCAGTAAAATTTAAGATGCTCTAGAAATGTAAATTACTATTATTGTCTTTCTCTGTAATGAGGTCACTTGGTTCTGACTGAAAAGATCTACAGATCCTTTGGGACGACAACATTGCCTAATGTTGCACCTCAGAAGTCAGTTAGGGGACAGAGATATGTTTATTTTCTTCCATTGAGAATCAGTAATATGGTCATACTTGCAGAGACAGACAAGTCTGAACCATGGACAGTACATTATTTTCAAATCTCTGACTCTCCCAAAGGTCCCTCCTAGTCAGTTTCTTCTTGACAGTCTTTCAAATTCTGTCTGTCTTGGCAGAATGAGAAAAGTTCCATGGAAAAGAACATAATTAATAAAGAGATTAGAAATGATGAATTGCACCTTGTACCTTGGGAACAAGAGTCCACATGGATGTGATCACAGTTCTATTGAAGTAATTTTGACTTAATTTTCTAAGCTAACTTAAGGTAGTTTCACAATTTACTGTTAAAATTTAATATGTATTTGTTACAGCAGAGCCAATTCCTTTCATTTGCTGGAGAATGCTCTTATTTGCCCTCCTTTAAAAGGCCATAAAAATAGTTTTATGGGACTCAACCTTTGGTAAACCTTTTCACTGACCCCTTCTGTGATGACCTTTTCAGACCACAGTACCTCTTCCCAAGTGGAGAGGATCAGCCAAACAGAGCACTTTATGTTTTTTACAACAGAGGTTGTTTTGACTAGAAATAGCAAGTATAGCATTTAATGGGAATAGTTGCTAACTAGAGTCATTTTCCAAGTCTCTTAAGATATAGCCCATGTGCTATCTCCTACATGAAATATTTTCTGAAATCTCTACCTCATGCTCACATCCTGAAGGACTCATACCAAGTCTTCTGTGCCTCTGCTGGGGAGTTCTCATATTTTATATTGCTGTATTTATTCATCTCTTCAGCTTTTGCATTCCCATTAGCTTTTAAGATCCTTTAAGAAATCCCAAATAGGGGTGGCTAGGTGGCGTAGTGGATAAAGTGGGGAGAAAGGGCTGCTAGGTGGCATAGTGGATAAAGCACCGGCCTTGGAGTCAGGAGTACCTGGGTTCAAATCCGGTCTCAGACACTTAATAATTACGTAGCTGTGTGGCCTTGGGCAAGCCACTTAACCCCGTTTGCCTTGCAAAAACCTAAAAAAAAAAAAAAAGAAATCCCAAATATAGGGTCATATAGAGTTGTACATAGCTGAGCAACAAATTATGGTAAATAGTTGCCAGATATAGCTTTCACACCCAAGATTCTTTGTTGCCTTCAAATTTAAGGTTCTTCCCTAAATATTTTGGGGGGAAAAAAGATAAGGGATGAAAATGTTCCCAAATACTGCCAAAAAGTCAACAAGACCATTTGGTATTCTTGTAATCTTAGGGACAGGTGGACAATACCAAAGAACTTTTAAATTCACTCAGGAGTTAATGACATAAAGATTTTTCAATAACCATATTCTCCATATATATATATGTATATATATTTTTCAGACATATATGTATGTTTATGCACTTATTTGTTTCTAATAGTAACCATGTCTAGCATGGGATAGGGTAAAAAAAGAAAAAAAAATTTCCCCTTTACTCTGTCACTCACAAGACCTGGAAATAGGCCATGTGAATGGCCTCAGTAAGTGTTGAGAAAGGAAGGACTTAGGTGGGCTTTCCTGTGATGAAATTGGGGGGAGGACATGCACAAAATTACATGAGCTAGGGAAGCATGGATAGCTTGTGACTGGAGAGGAAATTTCAGAATTGGTGAGATCATAGATGAATGTAAGCATTGAGAAGAATTGGAGGGCATCTATTATAACATTCTGCACCGCCAAGAGAAAGATCCTACCATGCTTTTATAGTTAAGACCAACCAGATTTTGTTATATGTCAAGTCGTCAAATCAACAGATATTGCATAATCATTTACTTTGTGCCAGCATTATGGTAAAGTATGAAAAGGGGAGGCAGTAAAACAGGGAAATCTCTCCTAATTCCCTCAGTTGTATTCATTAAGAGAAAGTCAAAAATTGCTTCTGTCCTCAAAGATGCAATTAAAATTTTTTGAATTGTTTTCAATTTGTTTTGTATTTATTGGTGCACTAATCAGTAGGACTAGAACTAGAAAGGACCTCAGAAGGCATGGAAGGGAAGGGGAGGGGAGGGGGAGGGGAGGGGAGGAGAGGGAAGGAAATAATCAGTTATTTAATTGCTACATTGTCCTAGGATTCGGGATAAATTAATTGCTTTATAAAAATTATCTCATTTGATCATTGTTCTAAATGAGAGTCCTGAACTTGGAGTCATAAACAGCCAAATTCAAATCCTGCCTGATGGGGAAATCACTGAGTCTCACTCAGTCTGCTCATTTTTAAAATGGCCTCTAAGCCCCCATTTAGTGTTAACTCTATGATCTTCATCCAATCTACCTAATTTACAGAAGAAGAAACTGATACCCAAGTTAGATGTCTTGCTCACACAGGTGGTAAGTATCTGTAATAAGATTTGAACCCAGGCCTTCAGATTCCAGAACCAGGTCTCTTATTGTTGCCCCATATCTCTGTTTAAATGGAACACAACCAACCTGTTGGTATGAGAGGCCCACTCATCAAGTGGCTAAATTTTAGTTCCTTGTCATGCAAGAGTTTGGGTAGGGAAAGACAGATTCTTAATGAAACTTTGGTGAAACATATTGACAGATTCCAGGTTCCTGCCACCTGATTTAATGGAAAGAACTTGCTATATTAGTGACATGAATGGAAGCCTTTAGGAACTTGATCCCCTAGACTCTCCCAAAGGAAAAGAAGTGGAATGTATAAAATAAAGAGAATGTGGGGAAATCTCTCCTAATTCCCTCACTTATATTCAATCAGTGTTCCAACTTTTCCCCTCCAACTTTGTATTATTATTTTTTTCATTGTTGTCAGAAACATTCTGACTGTTAAAATGCACCCCAAAGACAATACAAAGGAGAATAATGCAGTTCACCTTCTGTTGACCATGGAAATTGGACTTTTTTTAGAAAGCAAGCTTCATTAAAAAAAATTATATGATCTTCTTAGTCACACACTTTGAAAGGGTAAAATCTAATAGATAATCAGAGAATCTAAGAGAATCCACCCCTGGTCATACATAGCTTTATAGCTTGGCCTGCAGAAAAATATAATGGGAAGAATGTTGTTTTTAGAGTCAGGGGAGCTGCATCCAGATTCCACTTCTGATACTTCCTGCCTGTGTAATCTTGGGTGAGGAATCTCTCCTCCCATATCTTGTTTCGTCATCTGTAAAATGTAGAAATTGGACTTTATCAGTTCTAAGATTTCTTCCATCTCTAGGTCTCTTATTCCATGATAATTCAGAGAATCATTGCATTTCAGTATTGGGAAGGATGCCAATGGCCACCTCGTGCAAACCAAACCTGTAAAGGCATTCATGCCACAAGCTACATGATTGATTCTTTGATCTTTGCTTTGGGATATACTGGTAGGAGTGAATGGGAACCTAAGATCTGGTAGGCCTTTCTACTTTTGGGTTCTTTGACTTGCTAGTCCTCTTACCACTGCACTTCAATGACATCAAGAAGAGAGAGTAAGACTAAGGACTTGGTGCAACTTTGCCAAACTTAAATCCAATTTTGGAGGAAAGTCAAGACATCACCTTGAGATATCACTGGTCCTATTTAAAAACAAAGGATGAACAATGGCAAAAGTCCTCTTCCTGCCAACAAACCACTGAGTATTTGATGAGCTGTGATAGAGAAGACAAGATCGCATTTCTGCTTGGCCTCAGAAGACAAAATAACAATAACATACCACTGCCACTATCAACACAGTAATGGGTGAAAGATGTAGATTTAATTGATTTAAGGAAAAACTCCCTAAAAGTGACAGCTGTTCAGTGGTGGCGTGATCTGTTCAGAAAAGTGATGGGCTTCTTCACTTGAGGTCTTCCACCAAAGACTTAAGAACTACTGACTGAGAATGTCATGGAGTCATTTCTTGGCGAGATTCCAGTTGGTCCAGATAGCCTCTGAGATTTCTTCCAACAAGACTTATAATTAGGGAAAGATATACTTAGAACTATACACAAAGAGCTTTTTCACTTTTGTGATGAGTGGGGAAAGATTATGTATAGAAAAGGAGTCAACAGTCTTGAGCATTCTCTCTTGGCCAGGGTGACTGATGAATGTTTATAATCAACTTTAGAGAATCTCTAGACTTCTACGGTAGCTATGTCTATTAAAAAGCACTTATTAAGTGCCTGTTAGGTGACAAGTACTCTGCTAGGTGCTGATGACTCAAATACAAAGAATGAAACATTTCCTCCTTTCAAGGACATTGTAGAAGTATGCCTCAGTTTACCCAATCATTTCCCTTTAAATGATGATTATGGTGGCAGCTAGGTGGCACAGTGGACAGATAGCACACTGACCCTGGAATCAGGAGGATCTGAGTTCAAATCAGTCCTCACATACCTGAAACTTACTGGCTGTGTGACCCTGGTCAAGTCACTTAACCCTGATTGCCTCGGCAAAAAAAAAAAAGGTGATTACTCATGAGTTTAACACAGTCAATTTTTCTTGGAAGCTAAATCATTTTTTTTCCATTAAACTTTGACATAATTTTGCAGTAACTTTTTCTCTTTCATCTTTAGTAGTCATTGGTCTCTGATATTTTTCTTTGATCCCTAACTTATGTGAAGTTGTAAATAAAAACTTAAATGCATTAGCTGGAAGAGAATCAATATCGAAAGAAGCCCTGCTTTACATAGCCTTGGGGAACATGTAATTTGTATTTGAATTCTTGGGTGCAAATGTGATAATAACATATATATATGTATATTACATATATATATATGTGAAATTTGCTAATCTTGTTTGAAACATATAACTTTAAAGTTTCTTCTTATTGTTTTGAGAGAGCATCTGTGATTTCACCCATGTGGAGTGCAGTTGTCTACACTTGCTGCTACTGCTTCCCACTCACTGACTTTGGCTTCCAACATCAATACTTAATTGGAGAATGCTTTCTCCAAATATACAAATGATCTTTTAATTGTCAAATTCACTGTTCTTTTCTTCAGTCCTAATCCTCCTGAACCTATTGATTGAATTTGACACAGCTGACCACCCTCTCTGCTGCAGTTTTCTCCTCTCTGGGTTTCCATAACAACCTTCGTTTCTTCCTAATTTGCCTCTTTTCTGAGGACTTTTTCTTAATCTCCTATTCTGGTCCATTATTCTCATTCTACCCTCTAACCATGTGTGTTCCCCAAGGCCATGTCCTTGAGGTTCTTCTCTCTATACTCTCTCTTGGTAACCTCATGCACTCCCTTAGGTTTAATTATATCTCTATGCAAATTATTTCCTGACCAAGTTTGGATATATCCAGACCAAGTCTCTCCTAGAAGCTTCAGTCTCATATCAACGTCTATGTCCTAGACATTTCAAACTGGATGTACTAGAGATGTATTAAGTTCAACATGTCTACAACTGAACTCGCTATTATTCCACCTTAATGCTCTTCTCTTCTAAGCTTCCTTATTTCTGTTCATAGTATCACCACTATCTTCCCATTGTCTCAGGTTCAGAATTTCAGCATTATCCTTGAATCATGTAGATTCAATACATAGTGACAAAATATTGCCATTTCTCCTTTTGTCTTTCTCATAACTAAATGGTGAGGTGGATTGAGCATGGATTTGTAATCCTAAATTCAATCTGGCCTCATACACTTACAAACTATGTGACCCTATTGACTACATCACTCTGTTTGCCTCAGTTTCCTTATCTGTAAAATAAACTAGGAAGGTAAGTGACAAACCACTCCATGGGATCATGGAGAATGGAACCTGACTAAAAATTACTGAACAAAAATGACCTCATTGGTCTACTTATACAGCTAACGTCTTTGTTCAGGCTACCATTAACTTCTGGTCTAGGTAATTGCTACAGACTTCTAATTGTTTCTCTGCCTAGAGTTTCTCCAATTCAACCCATCCTTCACATTGCTGCCAAAATGATTTTCTTAAGTGCAGATCTGACCCTGCCACTCTCTGTACCTCCAATGGCATCCTGTTTTTTCTAGAAAAGAAAGTGATTTTTCTTTTTTCATGTTTAAAGCTCTTTACAACTTTGCTTTGATTAAAGTTTCCCACTTCATTAGAGAGGGCTCCCTTTCCTTCTGTGATCCAGCTAATGGCCTCCCCCCCTCCCCGCCGTTCATTATACTGAATAGTCCATGCTTTTGCTCTGCCTTTCTTCTGTTTCTAGAATGAACACTCCCTTCATGGAATTCCTCTCTTCCTTTGAGATTTTAGCTCAGGTACCAACTTCTGTGTGAACTCTTTCATGATTCCTTCTGCTGCTAAAGGCCCTCCTTCCCAAACCACCTTGTTTTTAACTTCTTTGCATATAACTGTTTTTGTTATATTTATGTTTTTTTATATTTTACATATATTTGTTCTCTCCTCCATTGGAATATAAGTGAATTCCTGGTAGAGACTGTTTCATTTTTTTGTACTTACCTTCCTAGCACCTATCATAATATTTGATAATTTACAGATGGTTGTGGATTATTTGGTGATCTCTTTAATGGTGATTTCATCAGTTATAGACATGTTTTTTGAAGAAAAACTTCCTCCACTGATACAAAGTGATAGCTTGTCTTCAAGTTAGTCTCTAAGGGTTAGCTTGGACCCTAAGAGGTTAAGTGACTTGTCTAGGATACATCAGTAAGCATTTTTAAGTCTTTATTATATTTTCTAGGCTCAAAAGACAATCTTTGCCCTCAGGGAGATTACAGTCTAATGGAAGAGACACCAAGGAAATAAAAATGGACAAATAAATTATGGACATTATAAAGATGAGGAAATTAGCAGAGAAAAGGCACTAGAATCAAGGGAGATTAGGGATAACTTCCTATAAAAGGTGTGAGATTTGCTCATATTAAGGAAGATTGTCTATCCAAGAGACAGCCATAAGGACATGAAGGACAGCCAGAGAAGCTGAGAAATGGAATGTCTTGTTCCAGGAGGCTAATGTCATTGGATTGAAGAGTATGTGAATGGGATATAAGAAGACTGGAAAGGTATGTGAGCGTGGAGGTTACAAAAGACTTTGAATGTCAAATAGAGGATTTCTTATTGGATCCTGTAGGTGATGGGGAGTCACTGGAGATGAATGGAGGATGGATGGCAAATCAACTACCAGCCTATTGCAATAATTCAAGTATCTAGTGAACCTGGGCAGTGTAAGAAAAGAGGAGTGTAAATGAAAGATGTTGCAAAGGTAAAATCAACAGCTTTGACTAAAGACTGAACTTGGGAGAGTGAGAGACAGTGAGAAGTTGAGGTTCACAACCCTTAGGTTGTGAACGTGGAGACCTGAGAAGATAATGGTGCACACGCCAGTATCAGAGAAGTTATAGACAATTGAGTTTAAGATGTATACTGGTCATCCAATTTAAAAGAAATGAAAGGCAGATGGAAATGTGAGCCTGGATATCATTAGCAGAGAGCTTGGGGCATGATAGCTAGAACTGGGAAGATAATTATATCCATGGGAGCTGATGAAATCACCATTAAAATAATATAGAAGACAAAGAGAAGAATGCTTAGGACAGAAGTCTGTGATATACATTCAGTTAGGGGGCAGGATCTAGATGAGGATTCAGAAAAGGAGATTGAGATGGAATAGCCAAGAGAGGTAGAAAGAGAACTAGGAGAGAGGGTGTCCTGCAAGCATAGAGAGAAGAGAGTGTCATGGAGAAGAGGGTGGTCAACAATGTTCAAGGTTCAGGGAAGTCAAGGAGAATGAAGGTTGAGAAAAGGCCTTTGGATTTGGCGATTAGAAGATCACTCATAACTCTGGAAAGAGTTTCAGTGGAATGATGGGATTGGAAGTTAAGATTATAGGGTTTTAAGAGAAGAATAAGTGAATTATTGTTGATTATTGTTGATAAACTCTTCTTAAGGAGTTTAGCTACAAAAGGCAGAAGAAATATAAGAGAGTAATTAATGGTTAAGACCATATCAATAAGGTATTTGCTTTTTTCCAGCACAGTGGAGACATAGGTATATTTGTAGTCAAGAAGAAAGGGAGAAACTAAAGATAAGTGTGAGAGAGAGAGAGGTGACAGAGGGGGTAAGACTTGGATTTATATCCCATTCACATACTCTCTGAGACTTCTGGAGGAGATAGGATGGAATGGGATTCATTGAGTAGGTAGAGGAGTTGACCTTGGTAAGAAATAAGGTCACCTCATCATAAGGGGTAAAGGAGGAGAGAGGAACAGAAGATATCTGTGTGACAGAACGTGAGAAAGCGGGAAAAGAGGGAACTCTCAGTGGATGACCTCAGTTTTTTTTCTGTGAAATATAAAACAAGATTTTCAGCTGAGGAGGGATGAAATGTTCTGGAAGAGCTATTTCAGAGACTGGGAGAGTGAGTCATGGAGAGAAATGTCCAACATTACCTTGTAGCAGAGGGCCTTGTTGAGATTGTGTGACATAAATTTGTAGTGGCCCTATTCATGATTTTTTCTACTTTTGTTCACATGACTGGTATGTGTCCCAGCCAGAATTTGAACGCAGGTTTTCCTAATATGCTAAGATGTGCTACATTACTTATTTGTCAACTTTCTTTGTCATAACATATAACAAAATAGTTGCAGTCAACTTAATGAGTTTACTTTAAAAAAAACAAAAAACTTTCTGACAGGGCAAGCTCTCAAATATTCATCTCATTAATATGAGAAACCTTTAGTCTAGGGAAAATGATTGTATTAAGAAAAATGTTCTATAATGTAACATTAAATGAGATAAATGTTTAGTTGTCAGAAAATTTAAATGAATAATGGTATTCAAGGCATTTGTTTTTCTTGCAATTTGATGTATGAAAATATCTTCTATTTAAAACTTTAAAAAGAAAACTGATGCCTTGGAGAGAATTTGGCTTGAGGCACTCTGAAAATCCATACATTCAGGGGCATGTTCAAGAAGTTTCTGCAGTATAGTGCATAATTGAACATTTCACATTGAACATCCCTGAATCTCAGTTTTCCTCATTTGTAAAATGAGACTTGACAGGATTATGATATTGGACAGAATGTGATGGATGGAGTTCTGGACACCTCAGACTCTTACTATCAATGTGACCTTGGGCAAGTCATTTAACCTCTACTTCAGTTTCTTTATCTGATGAGAATAATATTAATACCTGATATTGTGAGGCTCAAATGAGTTAACATATGTGAAGCATATTGAAAAACTTAATGTGTCATATAAATGTACCTCCTGCCTACCAGGCCCTGGAACAAAATATGGCAAAAAGGATAACTCCCACCACCCCCCCCCAAATTATATACTAAGTTTCTCTTCCCTTCTCCTCTCTCTCTCTCTCTCTCTCTCTCTCTCTCTCTCTCTCTCTCTCTCTCTCTCTCTCCCCTCCCTTTCCTCTCTCTCTTTCCTTTTTCTCTTCTCTTTTCTCTCCCTCTCCTTTCTTTCTTCTTTCCCTCTTCTCTTTCTTCCTTCTCTCTCCTTCTTCTTCTCTCTTCTTTTCCTCTCTTCTCTCTCTTCCTCTCTTCTTTCCCTTTTCTATCTCTTTTTCTCACTTTCCTCTCTTCTTTCTCTCTTCTTTCCCTCTTCTTTCTGTCCCTCCTTGCTTCTGTCTTCTGGTCTCCTCTTTCATCTCTCTTCCTTATCTATACTCTCCTCGCTTTTCTTTCTTCTTTCCGTCTTCTATCTCTTTCCTTCTCCTCTCTCTTCTGTCTTCTCTCTCTTTTTCTCTCTCTCCTCTCTCTTTCCTCTCTCCTCTCCCCTTTCATCTCTCTCTCCTCTTTCTTTTGTTCCTCTCTTCTGTCTCTTTCTCTCTTCTGTCCCTCTTCTATCTTTCTCTTCCTCTCCTCTCTCTTCTGTCTCATCTCTCCTCTCTCCTCTTTCTTCTTTTGCTCTCCTCTCTCTTTCTCTTTTTTCCCTCTTCTATCTCTCTCTCTCCCTCTCCTGTCTCTTCTTTCTTCTCTTTGTCTCCTCTCATCCCTCTTTCTTCTCTCTTCTCTCCTCTCTCTCCTATTTCTTTGTTTCTTTCTCTTTCCTTCTTTCTCTCTCTGTATATGCATACACATACATGTATGTATCTCATATTTATATGTATCATATATCATATATTCATATAAAAAGAAACTGACAAGAAAGGAGAATGATGGAATCCAAGGAGCCAGGTGAGAAATGATCTGGGGAAGAAGGGGCTGCAGAGTTGATTACATCTTGGGGTTCCTGGTGATCATAAAAGTGTGTGGGAAAGGATGAGGTGAAGGTCCTGGGTGCTTTCCTTAAATGATGTGGAACCTGGGAGAAGCTCCGTAATGTCAACCCTTCAAACCAAGGGAAGGAGGAAACCCAGGAGCCAGGGATGCAGGGGAACTGGGGTTTCAAAGTTGATTTCAACTTGCAGAATGATGAGTTGTCTCATCCAATCTTTATAATAACCCCTTAAAGATGTGAAATAGGATAGATGAGTTTGGATCATGGAAATGAGGCCATCCTTTCATTTTCCTTGGTGGGCAATTAACTTAAAAGTGCATATTCAGTAAGCTGCTAATATTTAAATCTAAGTATATGGAATGCCTATATTTAGAATCATATTAGTGCCCCAACTGGGAATATGGAGGTAGGGGGGAATTTGCCTATAAAATACCTCCTGTAACTAAATGTTAAACTCAGATTCTGATTAATCTTGTTTCCCCATGAATAAGGGAAACATGAAATTCACCATTTCTGCTATACTTATAGGAGTTATGGAAACATTTAATCATGGGATATTGCATCATTTAATCCAATTCCCTCATTTTACATTTGAGGAAACTGAGGCCCAAATAGGTCAATGAACTTTCCTGAAGTCTTATAATTCATTCCTTCCAGAAATAGGGTTAGACAGGTTCTCTGATCTTAATTCCACTATTATTTCCACTGAGGCTTGCAGCAGTTCTCTTTATAATATGCAGCAAACAGCCACTGAATAGATGCAGATCCCCTCCAAGTTATGTAGATCCAATCCAAGTGGCACGTGATAATTGTGCTTTTTAAATCAGATTTGAAATTCAAAAGGGAGCAGGTTTTCTGGATGACAGTACCACCCACTCACACTCAGGTGTTCAGGGGCACTGATTTACTACAAAGTTAAAATGAAGAGAAAAACAATTACTGGCATTTCCCAGATAGAAGTCTGATGGTGCACTATCTTGCTTCTGTCACACATCTTTTTTTGAATTTATCTCCAAACCAAGGGAATTCGGGATGTTGAGGGCATACCTCAGATACCTGACGATGATACCATGTCACAATTTCCTACTATCCCAGTACTGAATATGTTGGCTAGACCTAATGTGTTCAGTTTGTTCTAATATGCAATTTCTTAGACTCAATTGCTTTTATCAAATATACAATTTCTTTACATTTCCATGTAAAACTATTTTCTTCAGAAGGATGGGTATATTTTGCTGCTACTTCTATCACTACTACTACTACTACTACTACTACTAAAATAGCAGTGATACAATGATATTAATCATTGACATTTGCTTAATGTTTTAACATTTGTAAAGAGCACACACACACACA
This sequence comes from Macrotis lagotis, assembly GCF_037893015.1. Lineage (NCBI taxonomy): Eukaryota > Metazoa > Chordata > Mammalia > Peramelemorphia > Peramelidae > Macrotis > Macrotis lagotis. The sequence continues at coordinate 173,880,757 of NC_133665.1, forward strand.
CACACACACACACACACACACACACAAGATAATATTCTAGGTATGGAGGACCATGAACAATGGGGATAAAGAAAAGAGAATGTTCTGTAGGAAATGCAGGAAGCAGGTCAATATGGTGGGCTGTAGAGTGGAGTAGAAGGGCATCACATGTTAGATGTGATATGTGTGGTGTGTGTGTGTGTGTGTGTGTGTGTGTGTGTGTGTGTGTGTGGTCTCACCTGATCCTCATAACAACTTTGTGAGCTAGGTGTGATTTATCATGATTTTACAGAGTTTTATAGAGGTTATGATTTCTTAGAGTCACACAGCCAGTTATTATCTGAGACAAGATCTGAATCCAATTCTTCTTAATTCCCAAGTTCAGCAATTTATCCTCTTTTCCCCCCACTTCCTCTACTCCTTTTCTCTTCCTAACATTCCAATGGATCTTATTGATTTGGGAGTTCCTTCCATCATGAAGATTGCAAGCTTTAATGCCTATCCATCCTTTGTGACTCTTGCCCCTGTCCTCCTCAAAGTTCACCTTATTTGACATTCATTTGTATGGACATATAGTGGAGTTTTCCACCCGTATCTTTGTTGGACAGCCAGTATGACTTGATGGTGATCTAGGTCCAGGATCAAAAAGGAGAAAGAGAGTGAATTTAGTTGCCTTGGAGAATCTATGAAGTTCTGAGATGGTCCCAAGCTTCCCAAGAAAGCAAAGATCCATCTATTTTCATTACTAGTATTTTTTAGTGTTTTTCTCTGACAGCTAGCGAAACCTTCCTTCTAAAGAATTAAAAAGAAGTATCTTAACATCATTTCATGAGGATTATGAATCTTGACAATCAATTATCATGTTCTTGAAGCTATATTCTGATTCCCTAATGTGCTCTGAATTCTCTAATGTGGAAATTTTGTTGTTAGGATTGCATTTTCCCAAATTAATGGATAAAAAAAGTCATTATTTATAGGACTAAAATGAAATATGATTTTATTAAACCGACAAGAGGAATTTTTTTCTCTTTGCAAAACAAAGCCCTGTTCTGATTTTCTACCTGTGTGGAGAGTGATTAAAAATGATTCCTTGAAATCAAAAAATGCAGAAGAATGTCTATATTTGTGTCATCATTTACATGAAATAACACCTCTAGTAAATATTTTTTAAAGTGTGAACAAATAACCCAAGGTATGCAGTGATACATTATATTACCTTCTGCCACATATAAATTAAGAAAAGATTTGTTTGAGGAAACTTACATTTGTTTTCTATTCCAGAGGCTACAGATTCTCTCCACCAAGTAAATAAGAAAAGTTAATTTGTCCTCAGTTATAGTTATTATAGTTCTGAACAAATAATGCTTATGTAGTTGTCTTATATTCTATACTCACCAGTTAAGCTGGCAAGTTATACATGACAAAACATGGGATAAAATATGAGTAAAATTGGATCATCTGATTAGCCCCCCAGTCAGTCACGTCAATAAGTAATTCCCAAGTGCTGCCAGTTTTCAGGTACTATTTGAACACTGAGAATACAAAGAAAGGCCAGACCAGTCCCTGTCTTCAAGGAGATTACATTCTAATAGGGAGAGACCATGTGCATAAATGGGTGAGTATAAGTGATATGATGGAAGAAGAGGAAACAAAAACTTACTAAGCACTCACTAGGACGCTTTATTTCACAACAACTCCTTTGAGGTAGGTGCTATTATGGTAGCAGTTTTACCATTTACAAGACTGAGACAGACAGAGTTTAAGTGATTTGTCCAGAGTTCCACATCTAGTAAGTTGTCTGAGGCTGGATTTTAATTTATATTTCCTTGATTCCAGGTCCAATATTCTATGGATTCACTACGCCAATCCAGAGGAAAGATAATCTCAGTGGGGGTGGGGAGAGTCCTGATTTTTAGGGGAACATGGATAGACCTCCTGTAGGAAATGCTGAGTCAGTTTCTAAGAGCCAGGTTAGAAGAGATAATATTCTAGGTAGGGAGGACCACAAACAATGGGGGTATAGAAAAGCGATAGAATGTCCTGTAGGAAATGCAGCAAGTAGGGCAATATGGTGGGCTGTAGAGTTGGAGTAGAAGGGCATCACACGTTAAAGGACAAGTAATCTAGAGAGAACGAGTGTGTAAAACCCTGTCAATGACAACAGGAGTTTACATTTGGTCATCTTGGTAATAGGGAAGCACATGAGTTTATTGAGCTGAGGGGAAACATCATAAGGCTACATTTTAGGAAAGTCCCTTTGGAAATCGAATAAAGATGGTTTGGAGTCAAGGACTGCATTGAGGAAGGGAGTCCAATTGAGAGCCTGTGATGATAGTACAGAGGAGAGGCGACACAAGCATGTGAGTGGAGAGAAGGGAACACGGGCAAGAGACAATGCAGAGGAGGAAGTATTAAGCCTTGGTCGCAGAATGAATAGGTGGCTCAGAGTAGGAATCTGTGGAGGAAATCTCAGTTGGCAAATTAGAGGACTGGCAATTTGGTGGTACCCTTAATAATACTTGGAAAGTTCAAAGGAGGAGAGAGTGTTGGGAGAAGACAATGAGCTCTCCTTTGGACTTGTTAGAATTAAGATGCTTGATGGAGTCTGCTATGGAATCTAGCCTAAGAAGGTTAGAATGCCAAAATTCTACTTGGGCGTCTACATATAGACCAGTGAAGACTGACCAGCAACTTAATCAGCGATAAGAAGGCTTAGGATGAATACAGGATGTTTCCCACTTTCTTGAAACTAAGTATTTTCTACTAAGTACCAGAGGTTTGTTCGGTTTGTGATGAAAGTGGCAGAAAAAATTATCTATCTCTCACCTGTCTCTATCCATCTCTCTCTTTTTCTCTCTCCTCCATCCATTTACTCATCTACCAACTTTCTCTCTATCTATTGTCTGTCTGTCTGTCTGTCCCTCCACCCATCTATCATCTGTCTATGTCCCTAGATCTTCCTATGTCAGGTTGGAACAGCAAACAGGAGTAGAAACTGTGCTGAGATTGATAGCAAGATCTTAGTTTTACTTACTCTTTTTGACCACGAGCGAGTCATTTAATCTCCTTTTGCCTCAGTTTCTTTATATTTGAAGCAGGAAAAATAATCATACATGTAAAGGACTTTGAGGCAGCTGTAGAGCATAAATATTGAGAATGAGGAAAACTCAGCTTCAAATGCTGCCTCAGACACTTAACTCTATGACCCTGAGTAAATTATTTATTGCTTCAGGTTCTTCTCTGTAAAATGGAGATATTAATAATGCCTCTTTCCCATGGTTGTTGTGTATACAAAAATAAGGGAAAATATGAAGGTATTTTGATAATCTTTAAGTGCTGTGTAAAAGATAATAATAATAATAAATTCCTCCAGTGCAAGGCCTTTTCCCTCACCCTGGTCTTCATCACATGTTCCTTGAAGCTGGGGATACTGACCACAGTACTAGACTGTTGACCTTACTTACTTCTCTAGAGCTCCTTATCCCATCAAAGAGATGTTTTTTGGAGAAAGAATGGGATTTTAAAACTTGATAGTCCCTGTGATTCTATTCAAGGCATCGTCCCTTCGTTGGGAGAATAAATGAACTCGTGTTTGTAAAGCATTTTGTAAATCTTAAGGCATCATATAAATGATGTCTATTATTATGTATAATTCATATATGTTATTACATATGTATGATTATTCGATCTATATGCTAGCTATTACCATTATTATGATCATAAATCCTAATCATTCTTTTAAGGCTTAACTCAATGTTATCTTCTCTAAGAAACATTTACCAATTCAGATGAAATTGGTGTTTTCTTCCTCCTATATTATTTTATAGGATTTCCTTATTTTTTGCATAATATTCTGTATTGTGATTTTTCTGGCTAGCAATTGTATAACAGATAATAAAGTATCATCTTTTCCAGAAGCTTCTCAAGTTTCCTTCTCCCTCAGGCACTGGTGACTCCACTCCCATCCAAATTACTTATTATTTATTTTGCTTTATTTTTGTATATTTATATATGGGTATTTTCCCTGATTCCCTGATAGAATAAGATCAAACCTTAGTCAGTCAATCTGTTAATAAACACTTAAATACCTGCCATGTTCTAGATACTGCACTAATCTTTAAGCATTGGGAATATATATAAAAAAAAGACAAAGATAGTCCCTGCCCTCAAGGAGCTTACAATCTAATGGGGAGACAGCATACAAAAATATCTACAAGAAAACTAAATGCAGGGAAAATAGAAAATAATTAAAGGAGGGAAGAAATGGGAGAGGCTTGCTGGAGAAGATGAGATTTTTATTGAGATTTAAAGAAAGTAAGAAGAGAAAGATGAGGAGAGAGCAGAGGGGACTGCCAGGAAGATTGCTTGAAGCTGAGAGATGGAGGGTCTCAGTTGTGGAGGAGGAAGGAGGTCAGAGTCCCCAGATTGAAGAATATGAGGCAGGGAATAATATGTAAGAAGTCTGGAAAAACAGGAGAGGGCTGGGTCTTGAAGGGCTTTGAATGCCAAACCAAGGATTTTGTATTGGATCCTGGAGATGACTGGGAGCCAATGGAGTTTATTGAGTAGGGGAAAATCACTTGGTGACTGAATGGAAGATGAATTCCTTTAGAGCTGGAAGGGACCTTATAGGCCACACTGTTCAAGCCCTCCTTTTACAGACTAGTATACTAAGTTCAAAGGAGCTTAAATGACTTCCCTAAAATCACACAGGTAGTTAACATCATTGAGTTGAGAAATCTGAACCCAGGGCTCCCCAGGTCCAACAACTGCTTTCCATATATAAGCAGGCTTCTTAAGGACAGCAAATGCTTTTATTTTTGTTTTTGTAGCCTTGGTACCTAGGAGAGAAAACATGAAAGAGTGGAGAGAGACGTGGTTTCAAAGTCAAGAAAACTAGGGTTCAGATCTTGGCCTTTTACACACACTGGCTGTATGTACACTGGGCAATACTCTAACCTTTTTTGGCATCCTGGTAAACCCTGTGACAACACAGTGACAATTTTAATGCTTAAATTAATATTCATAGTATTCTAAAAGAAAGCAATTATATGGAAAAGCAGCTATATACCTATAATGAATTTATTTGTACGTGATACACATGTATACATTTATATTTACACATATCTGAGTATAATAGGTTTAAAATGTCTATATTTACATATGGCTAGAATATGCTCACATAGATTTATAGGTCTATAAATGCATATATTCATCTTCATACACATGGGTCTATTACACTTTTGCATTTATAGATTATATTTCATGAACCTCAGGTTAAAAATCCCTGCTTCAAGATTACAAGTTGCTTCAAGAGGAAGTGCTGACCTATAATGATAAGAGTGTCTTTTTATTTCCTTTGTCTTTACCCTTTACCTACTACCTATCGCAATCCATTGTATACAGTAAGCACTTAATAAATGCTTGTTGATACATGGGTTGTTCAGAGTATTATAAAAGAAAGTAACTATATTGAAAAGCAGCTAGACACACATATAGGTATTTACTTATAATACCCATATACATGTGCATATATGCAATTTTATAGAAGTAAATATTTGCACACTAGACCTCTATACTCATGTATGTACACATGTAATATACATGTAAATATTTATTGGCATATGCTTATAATATGCTCGCATGGGCTTTTAGGTACACGTATGCATATGCATATTCATGGCCATGTCTATTATATTTTTGTATTGTATTGGATGGATAGTTAAACTTGCTTCCTTTCTTTCTTTGGGGGAAACTCTAAGAAGTCAGAGACTGTGTCTTAATTAGTATTCTCTCAGCCCCAGTGCAGAGCACAGTGCTTTGCATAAAGTTGGCATTTAATAGATACTTGAGAAGACTTGAACTTACTATTCAAAGCTGGCATGACCTGGAAAAATTTGACTCAGTTATTGTACTCATCAATAACCCAAAGACAGAGTTCTCCTGTTTGGTGGTTCTCCTGTTTCTCCTCTCCCTATCCTGAGGCATGAAACAATCCATTTTTTAAAAGGAATCCTTTCCAGATGACACCCTACGTCATAAAGAGGAAGAACATTCAGGATATTAAAAAGAACAAGGCTTCAGATACATTTTATTGGTACCTTAATTACATTTGGTTAAATCCATCAGTATGATAATGTGCTCAGAGGCTTGTGGGAATTTGTTCTTTCAATAGAGAGGGAACAATCCCATGTGATATTTGCTTTAGAAGGTTCAATAGTGTATTTCTCGGTTTCCATTTCTACTCAGGTCTTGGAAGACCAGAGTTGGGGACTTTTTTTTTTAAAGAAAAGAAGATTAGATCAAGATAAGTCTATGTGTTAACTATGTTTAATATCTAGAAAAGTTCATCAAAAGAGTCAGATACTTCTGGGTCTCTGCATTTTGTAGAGCTAAAATGCTATTTATTGTTAGGCAGGAAAATTTTCATTGAAACTCAGAGGCTTGCTTTTTCTCCATTAAGAAATATTCCTAAGAAAGTTTTCTTTGTCAAGATAGACTTTTAAAGAAATGATCTTAAAATATGTTAGCTTTAAATAGCCCTGAGCTTGAGATTGATGACTAAGGATGCCTTAAATTCACCACTTCTATTTAAATTGACTCATTACTTCAAACATGAATTTCCTTCTGAACAAGGAAAGGGAAAAAAAATTACCATTTTGTTGATATGGGCCATCTGGATTTAAAATATTGAGGAGTTTTTTTTTGTTGTTTCTTGTTTTTTTCCTTCCTCTCTGCTTTGATTTTGTAATGACTGGAGGATCTGAAGAATTTCACTCATACCAATTTATAGAATGCTTGGAGGGGAGAAGAGCGGTTATAAATTATACTGCAAACAGGAAGATAGGTGCACTGGGAGGGGTGGAGATCAGAGTGTCCATATGTAAAGTTTCAGAGCCTTCTAGAGAGGGTTCATATTGAATACTATTTTTCCCCTACCTGGAAGAATATGAGTAGATGATTTTCTGTATCAGACTCCATCCTCAGTGATACAACCAGCTCAAGGTATAGTAAACACAAAATCTCACTGTGGTGATTGCAACCTTTCCTATACCAATCAAATGATAGATTTAGTTCCTAAGCTCACTACCTTGATGAATGTCTTGCAAATGTACCATGATAACTACTCATGGAAGATTCTGGTTGATGGGATAGCAGAAGAATATGTCTACCTCTGCCTGAAAGATGAATATACATGCTGTATTTGTTCTATTAAAACTTTTGGAAAGAGAACAAACTTAAAGTATATTTTCATTGATGGAAAGTATATTTTCATAGATGGACTTAGGTATGGTGCCAGCTAGCATGCCTATCTCATTTTCTGGGGCTTATGGCAATAAAAAAGTCTTTTACCAGCAAAATATGGTGGATTCATTGATCCAGTACAATCAAAGAAACAAAATATTTCCTGAGATTAATTTAATTGGCAAATTGCAATGAGATATATGGAAGTATAGGTCATAAAGAGAAATTGAGGAAGCAAAAGGCCCAAGGACAAGATTCTTAGTGATTAGCCTTGTTTGTCAAAGGGACTAGTGTTTTGAAAATAGGACTTTGGGAAATTAACAATTACTTTGAAAATTGTGCTCAATTCTTAACCCTTGGAATAGAATGAGTTTGATCTGATGGATGGGATAAGAACTGAATAAATGAGAGGAATTAGGGAGCAATGGATGGAGCTCCGGATGACAGGACCAGAGTAGTATGTCAAATCATATGCTTAGTGGTTTTGTGCCTTGGGTAAGCTATTTAATCTCTCAATGACTCAGTTTCCTGATCTGAAAAAAAGAACCAATGGCCTCCAATGTCCAATTCCTTTTAGTTCAATATTAAATATCTCTGAAGCTGGCATAGGAGCAGGCTCCTATAACCCTTGAGACCTGGGGGAGGCTGAGGCTGGTGACTCTTCCTAGACGCTCTTTGCTCAGCTCCAATGAAGCTAAAGCCTATCAAGTGTCCACACTACATTTTTCTTAGGACCACCTAGCCATGACTGTGTCTTTATGTCCATTGGCAGGCAAAATACAGTCACATTTCTTGCTTCATTCAACTAGGGATCTTAAACTACTTTGACGAGTTGAATGCTTTATTAAAATGTTTTCTTTTATATATTGTCACATCTGAATAATTCTTCGTACTTCTCCTAAAACTGCAACAGACTGTTAATCTTAACATTCTAATATTATGACCTTGACTGAATAGATATGTAATATTCTTTCAGAATCCTTCACCTGTCTGTCATAAGGAATTATGTTTTGGCAGTCATCTGGAATCAATATCAATCATTGTTTTGATCAAGTTTCTGTTGACCTCATAGAATCTAGTTACATTCTTGGAGCCATTGTTGATGTCTTTCTCCTGGTTGTGTTTTCCTTACTCTAAATCACAGAAGTCATACAAATCGTCTAATATTTCACAAGATTCCTGAATTGTTATCTATGGATAAATTCTTCTTGGTACTTTCTTATCCAGACAAAACTTTGCTACTCATTGGAGTATACAAAGGCAAAAATCAAACTTCTCTGTCTCAAGAACCTTCATTCTACATACACATTTGTATGTCACGCAAGTTCTGGTATTGCCAAATATTCAAAAATAGAAACTGGTGTGACATTACCGTGACAATTGTACTGACAAGGTATCCCTTTCTGCTTTACCCTTGCCCCAAATGACCAAAGATCCTTTCCATTTGGCTTTCAGGTGGAACCTTACATCTGATTCATTAGAATGTAAGCCTTGGGGTGGCTAGGTGGCACAGTGGACAGAGCACTGGCCCTGGAGTCAGGAGTACCTGAGTTCAAATCTGACCTCAGACACTTAACCCCATTTGTCTTGCAAAAACCTAAAAGAAAAAAAAGAAGAAGAGTGTGAGCTTTGAGAGCAGGACTCAATTAACTTTCCATTTCTAACTCCAAGTGCTAAATACAAACTTTTCTTGTAATGAGTATTTAATAAATACTTTATTCATCCATATGAACATGAAAACACATAATGTACAGATAAAAATACATATAATTCTTCCTTGGGGCATAATACTATTCAATTACATTCATCAAACCATAATTTGTTCAACTCTTACATAATTAATGTTCAACCACTTTGTTTAGGTACCATAAAAAGTTCCACCCACTAATAGCTTCTAACTTGAACTATTTATTCCTTCCAAGTAAGCTTTTCAAGGATTACATGATCTGTTAGTTCCTGCTTTTTTGTCACCCCACAAGCAAGAGACCCGAGTTATAGTTCTTTATTTGTATCTGTTTGTACTTTCTCTCCTGTCAGATTATAGACCTTTGAGGGTATGGATCATATCTATTTTGTTATATACTATAAACACCTTAGATAGAGCTGTGCTCTCATATTTAATGATGTTCTCAACTAAAGAGTTTCCTTGTGGAGAAAATGAACTGTGGTGTGCTATAACTACCACATGGGTATTAGTGTTTAGTGTTATTATTAGTTTTAAAGAAATGGCAAATTACCTTATGAATCAATGAATCAATAAATCAATCAGCAAGAGTTTATTAGATTTTTATTATGAGTTTATTAAATTTCTACTATATGTTAACCCCAAGAGGACTAGGTCTTGGAGATATGAAAGAAAAATTGAAGGCATCCTTATGCTTTAAGAACTCTCATTCTATAAGGGGAGAAAATATAATTGTACATGTTTATCTATCTATCTATCTATCTATCTATTTACAAGGTATCTAAGTTGAAGGGAAGATAATTTTCTCCTAGGGAGATGAAGGAAGTCTTCATATAGAAGATGTATCTGAGATGAGTTTAAAAAAAAGGCTTCTTAGAGGCAGAGGTGAGGATGGAATGCATTTCAGGGGAAAATCCATACAAAGACATGGAGATTAGTGATGGAGCGCTTTGTATGTAAAACAGAGACAAGGTCAGTTTGACTGGAACATAGAGTGTGAGAAAGGGTGGAACACAGAATGAAGTACAAAGATTGGGCATCAAGTTGTAAAGGGTTTTAAAAACCAAGCAAGGGGATTATATTTTTTTTTCTAGAAGCAGGAAGAAGCTACTAGCTTTTATTGAGCTAAGGAGTGACATGATTGGATCTGCTCTTTGGGGAAATCATTTTGGCAGCTGAATGGAGGATGGATTGAAATGGGAAGAGATTTGAAGTGGGAGATGATTGAGCAGGATATTAAAATAGTTAAAATGAGTTTTATATGAGTAGAGGGAAGGTGTTGGATATGAGAGACATTGTGCAGATAGAAATCTTAAGATTTATCTACTGATTGAATATGAGGGGTGAGAAAGAAGAGTAGAGGGTAACACTGAGCTTATGAACCCAAGACTTGAAAGGATGATGGTGCTCAAAATAGAAATGAGTATTTTTCAATCAAGAAGTTTGTGGGAAAGATGACAAGTTCTGTTTTGGATGTTAAGTTTGAGATGTCTGTAACACATTCAGTTTGAAATGTCTAAAAGGCAATTGATGATGAGAGAGTGGAGCTCTGGGAAGAGACCTTCTTAGAGATGATCATTAAATCCATGGGAACAGATGAGGCACCCATAGAATATAGAATAAAGAAGTCAGAAAATTGACTTATGGCCATATTTAGATGATAAAAAAGACTGAGAAAAGGAGTCAATAGTAATATAGAATAAGCAGCATCATGAAAACCCAAGATGCAAGAAAAGCAGAGAGTAGAAAATGGTCAACAATGTCATATAAGTTTACAAAATAAAAAGAATGGAAACATCAGATTTATTCATTAAGAAATCATTGATGTGGGGTGGCTAGGTGACGTAGTGGATAAAGCACCGGCCTTGGAGTCAGGAGTACCTGGGTTCAAATCCGGTCTCAGACACTTAATAATTACCTAGCTGTGTGACCTTGGGCAAGCCACTTAACCCCATTTGCCTTGCAAAAACCTAAAAATATAAATCATTGATGATTTTTGAGAGGTTGATTTTGGATGAGATAAGGTAAAAAGCCATTGCAAAGGATTGAGGAATGAGTGAGAAGAGAAGAATTAGGGTTAGTTCAGTATGAAATGAGAAGTGAGATACATTCTGTATTACTTCCATCACTTCTAATTTCCTGGATCCTGAGGAAATATCTCCTTCCTTTTATAGTAGACATAGACTACTTCTGTTTTGTGATCACCAGGGAAATTAATGCTTTAGTGCTGAACCATGATCTAACATAAAATGACTTTGGGAATTCTCAGGTGTTCTATAAATGGAATGCATTGTTGCTGTTGTTGTTGTAGGCAATTAGAACCGTCCCCAAAATGGAAGTTGCTACCTCCCAAAGTGCTAGCCCCCCCCCTTCTCTGGGAACATTCTTGTCTGAACCTGGACACTGGAATATCAACTCCTAGATGCTCTATATCTACCCAGAAGAATGCCTGGCATATATTGGCTATTTATGAAATTTTATTCATTAGAATTGGATAATCATGCATCTGAAATAATAAAAACTGATATAAAGGGGATTTCTACATTAAGTAGGAAGTAGAACCAGATGACATGTTAGGTTGCTTCCATTTCTAAGATTCTACCATTTTTGAGTCAGTTATGTTTTGAAAAGAAAGCTTTACCATAAGCTGGGAAGACCTTAGTTCAAATCCTTCCCCAAATACAAGTCATCGAATTTCTGTTAGCCTCAGTTTCTTCATCTATAAAATCAAGTCATAAATTTACTCTCTTCAAAGGATTGTGGCAAGTAAAAAAATAAATTAAAAACTAGGCCATGGTAACTACTTTAAGGAGGTTGAAATTAAAGTAGTGAGTGAATGGTTACTCTTTCCTTCAAGATAATTTCATGCATATTCCAACAGAACCCAAGTCCCTCAATTGACAGAGTCTGACTCAGGAGCCCCAACAGGTTGGGTGCCAAACACCCAAATGAAATCCTCCAGGATTTGGATTTTGTGATGGTCTTCTTTTTCAAAGGATAGAAATAATGAGCAGCATTAAGATTCCAGTGGCAAGATGCAGAAAATAAACCCACCAAAGCTTATTGTCTTTTGCACCACATAGGTTTGACTTTTAGTAACCATTGCTACTTTTTCCCCTGAAACATAATAATATTTTAAAAACTTTATTTAAAGAACTCTGAGAAAGATGGGGTTCTATCCACTTTGATCACCTTTTACTCTTTTAAAGCATAAGTCTAGGGAAGATAGGTGGCTCAGTGGATAGAGCACCAGTCTTGGAGTCAGGCGAACTCATCTTCCTACATTCAAATCTGGTCTCAGATACTTTCCAGCTCCCTGATCTTGGACAAGTCACTTCACTTTGCCTCAGTTTCCTCACCTGTAGAATGAACCAGAGAAGGAAGTGGCAAACCACTCCAGTATCTTTGTCAAGGTTTTGAAGAGTAGGAAATGACTGAAAAATGCCTTAACAACAATAGCAACCACAATAAGCCTAGGTCATTTCTTAGTTCTTGAAGCTTTGGTGGCTTTGTAGAGGCTGGTCCTCATGCATGGAATGCCTTCTAACTGACTCCTACCTGGTAAAACTCTGGTTCTCTTCTAACTCAACTCAGTTGCCATCTTCTTCCTGCAGGAAAAGGCCTTCCCCCCTCCCCAATGGTTAGATTTTTCCTACCCACCCACCCCTAACTTACTCTGAATTTACATACTATATGCTTTCTGTTTTGTTTTGTTTTGTTTTTTATTTCCAGCACAGGTTGTAGAATATGTTTCTTGAGGGTAGATTCCATTGTTATTTTTATCTTTATATAGCCTGACTCATAATAGATACTGAATGAATATTTGTTGAATTGAGTTGAATTTTCTTCTAGACTTCAGTAGATCTTGTGGAAAAGTACCTAGGAATTTAAAGGAAGTCTCCAGTCTCCAGAAATAAATCAGTTTGTGGATCATGAATGTAAGTGGTCCTTCCTTCTTTATAGCATGATGGAGTTTGGGGTACAGAGATCTGGGTTCAAGTAGTGAGATCTGAAGAACTGGGAACAATCAGATGAAGAAGATTAGAAATCCTAACAGGGTTTTTATTTATTTGATTTGATTTTTTTTTTGGAAGGTTGCTCAGGCATAGAATAATTAAACTGTTCATGACTGCATGTAATTGCATCATTAGATACACAACCCTGTTTTTATAATTTGGATCACTGGAGAGCAGAGTGTCAAAGCCTCTCTAATGGTGTTTCATTTTAGTTGAACATTTCCAGAAGGAATTGTGGGAGTTTCTCTTTCTCCTCTAAGAAGACATTTAAAGTTTGTTTTTGTTTGTTATCACTCAACTTTAGAGAAATTTCATTTTTCTCTTTTTTCCCTTCTATTTTTCATTCTTATATAAAATGAATTTCAGAATTGTATCTTCTGAACATTTGATAATGTTGTAAGAAGACATTTAAACTTTGTTTTTTTCTTTATCAATCACCCAAACTTTAGAGAAATTGCATTTCCCTTTTTCCCCATTCTTCTTTTTTTACCCTTATTTAAAAATGAATTTCAGAATTTTATCTTCTGAACATTTGATGTTGTAAGAAGACATTTAAACTTTTTGTTTATTATCAATCATCCAAACTTTAGAGAAATTGCATTTTCCCTTTTTCCCATTCTATTTTTCACCCTTATTTAAAAAATGAATCTCAGAATTTTATCTTCTGAACATTTGATGTTGTAAGAAGACATTTAAACTTTTTGTTTATTATCAATCACCCAAACTTTAGAGAAATTACATTTCCCTTTTTTTTCATTCTATTTTTCATCCTTATTTCAAAATGAATTTCAGAAATGTACCTTCTGAACATTTGATGATGCTGATGTTTGTCCTTTGTTCTCAAGGAAGACTAATTATCAGGGAGGTGATGCCATGAGAAGCAAGTGAATTGGATTTGAGTGAGGGGATGCTGTGAACATTTATATGCTCTAGTTTCTATTGGTCCTTTTCTTAGATTACACTATGAACATATGAGTATAGATTTTGACTTGGCAGGAATTTGAGTATTATTTAACCCAATTCCCTCATTTTAAGATGAGGAGTGAGATCATCAGAGAGCAAATCGCTTGCCAAAATACTCTCAGGTCGCAAGTGGTAAAATCAGAATTGAAATCAATAGACATTCATTAAATGTCCTAGTCACCAGGGACAGAAAGAGAAAACAGAAACAGGCTCTGCCCTCCAGGAATTTACCTTCTGTTGGGGATACATGTACCTACAAAATAAATAGAAAGTAATTTGGTGACAGCTCTGAAATAAGGAAAGTCTTCATGAGGAAGGAGTCATATGTACAAACTGTTGGAGGTAATGAGGAATTACAAGCTGGACTCTGACCTTAAACCCAGAACTTTTGTGGAAACTTGTAATAATCCCATTGAAAAGTGATGGGAATTTGAGTTGACATGGTGACTCTATGAATGAAAACCAGAGAATAGATGCAAATTATGTTGTGGAGGGTAAATCCACAAAAATGGGGGTAAATACTGAATATGGGGAAGGTTTGCTCAGGGAGAATGAGGGGGGCTTGGCCTGGAGCTTGAGAGTGGGGCTGTCGGTAAGGATGGTGACACCACATTGACTGTCCTTTCCACTATCTCCACTGCCTCCTAGGAGCAATCCTGTTTAAGACTGCTATTTGCCTGAACAGGAAAATGGCATTAATTCAATCCTATTAATCAGAGATTTGTAACAATTCATGGAGACTTAGCTGAATATCCCATGTCTGCTATCCAGGAAGAAAAGGTCTACTCAGCAGAAACAAGTGTAAACAAGTGTAAAAACAAGTGTAAACAAGATTTCACAGAGATCCTCCATCCTACTTAGGATGAGAAACTATTCCAAAGCATCTTCACTCAGTGTAGAAGCACCTATTGACATTCAAGGGAGAGGCAATTGGTTTTATTTGAAAGAATACTGACATTCCAGTTTAGAATTGCTAGGGTTGATTGACATTTCCTATATGGCTTGGCCAAGGAGGGAGGGCAAGTTAACCTCTTTGCTCCCCATTTTCTCTTACTGAAAGTGAGGGATGTGGACTAAATAGTTTCTAAAGTCCAGACTTCCAGAACAGCCATACTATCTCTACCAGTCCTGATTCCTATAAATGAGCCCATGGAGTGGAATGATGTTGGTAAAGGCAAGTGAGAAGGACATTTACACAGCACACCCCTCATTATAATAAGCATAATTGTGCAACTCATGCTTCTAATCATTTAATTGATAGAAGTAATACTCTTCAATGTAAAGGACTAGCATTAGTAGTAATAGTAGTAGTAGTAGTAGTAGTAGTAGTAGTAGTAGTAGTAGTAATAGTAGCAGTAGTAGTGGTAGTAGTAGTAGTAGCAGCAGCAGCAGCAGCAGCAACAGTAGGAGTTGTAATAGTAATAGTGATGGTTGTGGTAGTGGTAGTGGTATAGTTAGGAATAAGTACTAGTAGCAGTAGTCTAGCTCTAATCAATGCCAGAAAGTTACTAAGATCCTCATCATCTGATTTGATAATTGAGACAATAAATAAGATAATGTATGTTAAAAAGTTTTTCAGTGCTTTAAAAATATTTTTCTTTTAAATTTTAGCTATTCTTAAGCTCTCGTTCATTCACCCTCTAATAAAATTTAAGTTTCCTGGGAGGGATAGTTCCTCACAAGTCTTTATTTGCATCTATTTTGAATATATTCTGCATTACTTCTACTATGGGAACTTAAATGGGAAGCTTCATCTCTTCTACAAGAATGTAAACTCTTGGAGGGCAGGGATTTATTATCATTTTTATCTCTATTCAGACAAATCAATCCTAGCACAGTTTCTATTATATAATAGGTACTCAATTCATATTCCTTAGTTGATCATTTATTTTACTTTTTTTGAGTCCCTTATAAATGGGGACAATGGGGGCAGTGCCTTATAAATTACAGACATTTCATTAATATTAGTTGAAATGTTTCATAATTAGAATTTACCAAGCCTTGAACCAATTACCATATTTAATTTATCTACCTAACTCCTAATATAAGGTAATTCATCTAGAATTACTTTTATCTATTTTATATTTATTTAACAGGCTGTATATGTTGTTTTCTGTTGATAGAATGGAAGCTTTTTGAAGGCAAGCACCATTTTGCTGCCTCCACAGTAGGAAATTTTTTCTTGTTGTTTGTCCTAAATCCATTAATTAATTAATTAATTGATGATGATGATGATGATGATGATGACGATGATGATGATGATGACTACTTGTTCCAGGCACAAGTCTAGACACTTTTCAAATATTATCCCTTTTGATGTTCACAACAACTCCTGGAGATAGGTATTGTTATTACTCCCATTTTGCAGGTAAGGAAATTGAGATAAGTGAATATACAGGGTCATCAAGTCATTCAGTAAGCATCTATAAAAATATATAGTATGTCCCA
Source organism: Macrotis lagotis (assembly GCF_037893015.1). NCBI lineage: Eukaryota > Metazoa > Chordata > Mammalia > Peramelemorphia > Peramelidae > Macrotis > Macrotis lagotis. The sequence continues at coordinate 173,897,092 of NC_133665.1, forward strand.
GTAAGCATGTTAAAATGCTAGATTGCAGACAGGCAAAGAATTGTCTTTGTTCTTGAGGAGCTCACAATCTAATGAAGAGACATTAAGCAAACAAATATATAAAAATCACTACCTCTGAGATAAACAGGAGATGATAAAGGATTGTTAATTTTATTAGAAATGACACCCGAACTATAAAGGATTGTAGTAGCCCACCTTTTCTCAAGCTTTGTGGCCTCAGGACCCCTTTACAATCTTAGAAAATATTGAGGAGCCCTCCTTCAGAAAAAAACGCCTTTTTTTATGAGTTCACTCTTAAAATATTGACCTTATTATAAAATAAAAAGATACAATTAAAAACTATTAACTCATATAAAAATAGTAAACCCATTATATATTTATCCATCATAATGCTTATATAAACCCATTACATATTAACATAAATATAATAGTAATATCATTTTTGTGAAAAATAACTGTTTCCCTAACAAAAAAAAAATCAGTTTAAAGAATGGCATTGTTTTATGTGTGTTTTCAAATTTCTTTAATAACTAACTTCATAAAAGGTAACTGAATTTTCAAATTCAATCTTATTTGATAAGGGTTTTTTTTTGGTTGAAGTATATGAAGAAAATATGAAGAAAATCTGACCTTGCATAAACATGTGGGTGGAAAAGAAAGAATTTTAATAAGCAAATAACATCTTAATATTATTATTATAAAAATAAAACTTGTCACAGGTCTTCCTAAGTTTCTTTTGTATGCTCTGCCTAATTCAGAACTCTCAAAGATGGTGGAAGTCTCCAGTATCCTATAATCTCTTGACATTCTCCTGGATCCTTATGAATAGAGATGGTCCAGCCAGCCATCTTTGCCCTTCACAGATCATTGGAGGAGGACAATAGATTCTCATTGTTTTTAGTGTAGAGTCTGTGGCCTTGTCTTAGGAATCTGACTACCTTATTATTTCACTAAATAAAAGAAAAACACACAGCAAAGTAGTTTTTATTCTTATGTTTTAGCATAAAATATTTATAATCTGTCTTAATAATTTGAAAACGTCAGTGAAAACTAATAAAATGTTTGTGCTTTTTAATACAGTATTTTGACGCAATTTTATGGATTTATGTTCATTGTTTTTTCATTTCGTCTTCTACTGTCTCCTCTTGCGTCCCTCAGTTCAACGCTTATATGATTTAGAGTCAGAAACTCATTTTAGTTTGTGTCATATTCCAATGGCTGCAGGAAATTTTTCTAGCTTCTATTCCTCAACAAGAAAAAGAAATGAGCAAAACTAATGATGAAACTTTTTTTTTTTAATAATTTCTCCTATTGTGCTCTGGTGTTCTATGCACATAACAAAAGCTATGCTGTCTGCAGGAAACTCCAAAGTCTGATGTCCTCTGTTCTATTACCCCCAGTAACAATTCTCAGCCGGGTCTTTCTCTGATCTGTTTGCATATATTTCTTTAGATGAAAAACCCCAATGATCTTAAGGAACAAGCAGAACAATGTACATGCTCTGGTCTCATTTTCCTATTACCATGGTTATCTGGAAATCTCTTGACAGCTTTATTTATAAGGATGTTTAAAAACAATTTTCTTCATATCCTAAGAAAATTACTTTAGGCTTCTGATTAATTGTTGCTTCACTACCATTAAATTCCAAGGTATTTAAACTCATCTAATGCACTTTTCATTTTGTCTTCTAATATCTTTCATTGTACAAAAGAATACAAATATATCCATTTTGGCTATAAATTATGGTAAGCACTTAATTTATGAAAAAAATTATTTACATATAAATCTCATTTTTGTAAGTCATGAGAGAGTTAGTCCAAAAATAGGAAATACTAAATGAATGTTTTCATTTACTCTAAGCAAAATGTGTGTGCTATTTTGTATCTATCTATATATATATAAATATACACCTATATATCTATATATACCCAAACAGTATATGTGTATAAACATGTGTCTCTATATTCACATGTATATTCACTAGAGACATAGACATGCAAATAGATAAACACACATACATATAAGTGTGTATGTGATATGCTCTTCTGGTTAGTGAAAATAAAACGATTGGTTTCCATTAGTAATTTATAAATGTAAACACACACACACACACACACACACACACACACACACACATATATATTGGGACCCACATTTTTTTAAGTGACCTTTTCAGGTTGAGTTATTTTCTGCAATTATCTTTTTTCACTCTTAGGATTCATGTTTCTATGTTTTAACTGCATTCTCCTATTGTTCTTCCTCTTTCTTTCCTCTATTCAATTTATGTCTTTTAATCCTTTTCTTGTATCTGAAATACGGATGTGCCTCAGAGTTTTATTTATCCTCAGTCTTGCCTTCTCTTTCTCTTCTTTTTTACTTTTTGACTGACTCTTGAAGATGATTTGAGATCTGATTGTCCATATTCACACAGACTCCTTAGCTCCAATACTTTCTCTGTTTATTGATAATAATCGCTTGGAAGGATGGACCAGTAGCACTACATATTCTCTATGTCTAAGGCTACTGATATCCTGGCCTCCTTGTCCCATACAAACCTGTAGTGGAGCTTTTGGCCTCTTTGCCATCTGGACTTGAGTTCTCTCTATTCTTTGTCCCCAGTCATCACTCTCTAAGCCTGACCAGGTCTAGGACCATAAGATTTCTCATTTCTTCCTTTCTCTCTGTTTCCCTTTCTAATGCCATTCCACTTCAGAACCTCAATACTCTAGGCTAGACTATTTTAATACCTGGCCTTGGGCCATCTTCTCTGACCTCTAATCCAAATGTTCTTAACCCTTGTTGTCATCTCTCCCCATTCTTCACAGCTGGTAAAGCCAATGAGCCCTTTCTCCTAAAAATGATTTTAAATGCATAACCTAAAATGATAATGGCATCGTAAGGATGGATTGAGTAGATCATTATGGAACATTTGACACAAAAAGCTTTTATATTCCTAATTTTATGGGAAACATAGTTGGGTTATCCTTCCCCAAATATTATTGATCTAGGACACACACACACACACAAAATCAAATGGTAGGGACAAGGCATCCTACAGTGCAACAGTGCAATGAAAATGGGAGCTCTTCAGTCTGGCCATGCCCTTTAGAGATATAACTCACAGTCCCATCCCACAGCTGCCTATACTGTGTGACTTTAATCTTTGTCTTCCCAATAAGCTCGGTTTAGGGGATCCATGCAATGTGATGGAGTTTTTCCTTAAGTTCCCTTTCTATTACACAGATGACAGTGACCCGTACTGGTTGTTCTTCTGTTAGCCCTTTCACTTAGTGACTGACAGAAAACAGACACACACACAAACACACACACATTATATTATATTATATTATATTATATTATATTATATTATATTATATTATATTATATTATATTATATTATTATTTAATACATGTATGCACACATTTATTTTATCATCCATCCTATCTTCAGTCATATCCCAAATATTCTTCATGTAATCAGGATTCTGAGTGTAGCTCTAGCACCAAAGAATGTTTCTTGTGCCACAAAAACATAGATATTGGCCTTAAGTTGTCTTATTCTAGATTGCTCAAGGTCTTAATACTTCCCAGGAGCAGTGACTTCTTCTTCTCACACAGCTGTCAGTCATAGTGTTTGGAGTCTTCATGAGCTACTGGGGCCAAAATGATTTGTCCCTTCATGAAGATGGGCCTGGCTTCTCCTCACTTAGCTGGTTTACCAAGAATACATAAACAAGTCTGTTGCCAGGCCCATTCTGAATGCTTTTCAAGCTTTGTAGGGTCTAACATAACCTGTCCTCTAGTAGCATAGGTAGCAGAGTGGATAGATGTTGGACTTGGAGTTAGGAAGACCTGTGTTCAAATCTTAGTCATTTACTAACTGTGTGATCCAGCACAAGTTAGTTATGCTGTCTCAGTTTTACTGTCTTTCTCTATGAAATGGGTCGAATACCTACTTTCCAGGTATGGGTGAGGATCATTTGAAGAATCATGCAAAAATGCTTCTGTTAAACTGCTATTACTTCTACTACCAATGGTTATTGATGATAAATAACAATGATAAAATCATACTTGTAATAATGATTATGATTTTATAAAATAATTCTATATTTTAATTATTAAAAATCATAAGTATCGATTGAAGGAGTAATTTGACTTGGCCTTGATGGTCCCTTGAGCATTTTGGAGATAGTGAAGTGGATAGAGTGATGGATCTAAAGTCAAAAAGTCTTGGCTTCAAAACTTGCTTTTGGATCCCTCATAGGATTCAGTCAACTCCTCTACCTAAGTTCATAGATTGGTTGCTTTGACGGAGACAGATTCCCTCTAAGTAAAGAGTTCCCCATATTAATGAAATCACAGAACTAGATGTGTTATTATATGTGTTCGTATAGAAAAGTGAACTCTATTAGGCTGGCCTCCAAAGTCAGGGTAGTCAGATGTGTAATTAAAATGACCTTGCTTGACCCAGAGAAGAGATTAAAAAATATATTTCCTTCCTTCTTTGCAGAAGTAGAGGACTATGGATGTGGAACATTACATATTTTGTTAGACTCAGACTTAGTCTGGCCCAATTGCTTTGTTGTCTCATTCTCCTTTAGTCTTTGTTCAAAGAGGTGGGTCACTGGGTAGGGAAGGAGGGAAGGGTGCACTTGGAAATGAAGTCAGATAATCAAAAGCAATCAATGATGTGTAAAAACAGGTTTGGTTTGTTTGTTTTAAGAAAAAGAAGTTGGGGTTCTAGTGGCACAGTAGATAGAACACTGACCCTTCAATCAGAAAGGCCTGAGTTCAAATTTGACTTCAAATACTTACTAACTGAATGACTCTGGACAAGTCACTTAACCCCGATTGCCTCAAGATAAAAAAAAACAAATTAGAGTTTTAAAACTAAAGAGGAGCTACATTTAAACTTACTTCATACAACTAAAGGATTTTGGAGCTAAGAAGGACCTCTTCATTTATCTAGTCTAGTCTCATTTCAATCCATAATCTCATTGCTGAATTATTGTATAGAATCAGAGATTTAGGACTCAAAGGGGCTTCATGAAGTCCAAGCCCCTCATTTTCACATGAGGAAACTGAGGTCAAGAGATGTTTAATAATTTCATATCAAGAATCAACATTTGAACCCAGGGCCAAAGCCTATACCATTTTTCACTGTTGCTGTTCACATGTTTTTTATTCTTTGTGACCTCATTTAGAGTTTTCTTGGCAGAGATACTATATTAGTTTTATCATTTTCTTCTTCACTCATTTTACAAATGAGGAAACTGAGGTAACAGGGTGAAGTGACTTTCCCCCGGGCTCACACATCTAGGAAGTGTCTGAGTCTGGATTTGAACTCAGGAAGGTGAGTCAGGTCCATTTTCCACCATATTGCTTTTGCTGCAGTCTCTTGCCTACTGGTGATGGGTTCCTGACTCCGCCTCTTAGCATCCTAGAAGAAGACCATTCTACCGACCCATCCCCGAAGCAGGGTAGTCATCACCTCTACACACCCATGGCTACAGGAGGACCTTGTTTCATTCATTTCCCCATCAGTCCTGCCACATTCAGCAGCACCCTTTAGACAACATGCCCATTTTGTTATGCTGATCTTTGTGCTCAATAGGTACCAATTAACCAACTGCAGAGGTTGGGATTCTGACAGCATCTTTCTCATCTTCTCTCCCCAAGACTCAAAAGGGGGCGGGTATCTTGTCACATTTTTTTCTATTACTGTATTAGATGAAACCATTCTTCAGTGTACTGTCTGTATACTATCAAATATTTATTTAGAGCTCCTCAAATACAGAAAACTACAAAATTGATTTATGGTTATTTGAACTGTCTTTCAGGGCTGCAGACAAATTACAGAGGGTATATGACTTGTCTGCCTTCCATCAGATGACCCTGAAAGAAATGATGAGCCTCGTTTTGTTTGAAGTAAAATAGATACATTATCAAGTCTTAGGGTTTGGAGGGCTCCCCTCCCCACATTGATTCCTTTTCTGGTTTGTTGAGGGCTTAAGTGATTATCATTAAGTCTCAGTTATAAATTCCAGGAAAAAAAACCCCAACAAAAACCCTTCACCTCTCTCAAAACAATAGACCCGGCTCCATATTAAAATATTCAACTTGCTCTTCCAAGGCCTATGAAATATTTAAGTTTCCTAACTCCTCTCTCCTCTAGCAACTCTGAAATACCACTTTTGCACGTATGAATGTGGCAACAGAATTGTGTAAATGTCAAAATGAATTTCTTTCCACTCTCATTTTCAAGTTCCCAGTGGAAAGCGCCCAGGGCTCCCTGCCACGTTCACAAATCCCCCAAATTAAACCTAGATGGCAAACCTAGGCCAGAAATCCAGGCCCTTCTGTTTCCTTGATCAAGTAGGGAAATGGAAATTCAATTTCACTCAACAAACATTTATATAGCACCTACTGTGTGCCAGACTTCAGGTTAGAAGTTCCAAAGATGAAAAAGAAATCATTGTCTGATATTGAGGAGCTTCTGTAGGGGTACCCAATAAACATGGCTAAAGTAAGCTAGATAGAAGATAATTTGGAGAGGGCTAGAGAATTAACTTGATTCAAGATGAATAAAAATCCACTTACAATTGTTGATCTGGAGAAAAAGATTTATTACCATGTTTGTTGGGATCTATCCTAGGGAATATGAAAAACTTCATTTATTAGATTTTTCTTCTTTTCATCTAAGTTTTCTATTGTACTCATAAAAATGCATCCATTACTTCTTCCCTCCTCTTAGTTATTGTCCTTCTTAGCCTTATTCTGGATTATTGTGAATGTCTTCCAACAGGTCTTCCCACATCTGAGCACCCCAACCATGGTCAAACCAACCACCCTAATATATGGGTATAGTCCTGCTATTCCCCTGTTGCCTATTGAAAAGGCTCAACTCCTCTGTGGGGGCATTCAGGGCCAGCCCCAATCTGCCATTACCATCCCTTTGCTGTTCTTTGTGGTTCTCCTCCTCCTTTACTCTACCTGTTCTAGGAAATACACCTAACTCACCAACTTTCAGAGGCATCCCATCCTTGCTTCCTTTTTTTTTCTTATGTTCTCTCTCCTGTTGATTAACACCTTCCTCATATTCTTTTCTCTGTTCCCTGCCACAAATGACTAAATTCCTCTAGTATCATCAATGCTGCAAATTCTTCTCCCTCCAAAAATGATTTTTTTTCTTAACCTCCAATCAATAATGACCTTCTTTCCTTTGGATTTCACACATTTCTTTCTTTATTTTAAAATTTTTCATTTCTTAGGTACTTAAGGAAATAATCATCTATTAAGCACCTCCTGCATATCAAATACCATTCTAAACATTTTGCAAACATTATCTCATTTGATTCTCTGGAGGGAAGATAGTATTATTTTCCCCATTTTACAGTTGAGAGAATTGAGGCAGACAGAAGTAAAGAGACTTGCCCAGGATCTCTCAGCTAATAAATGTGTGAGACTGGGTTGTACAGTCTATAATCTAATTTCTTGTGTTTGTGATATCTTCCCACTTTAGACCTGAAGCTTCCAGAGGGCAGAGACTGTCTTATCCATGATGCTGTAATCTTTATGTCTTCAGAGCATTTTACAGTTATTCCACAATTTCCCTCATTAAACTCTGAGCTCCTGCAGAATAGGGACTGTCTTCAGTCTTCCTTTGTATCCCCGAACCTCAGGAAGTCTGAGTCAAGTAGCAGATACTTAATAAAAGTTTATTGACTGACTTACAACTACAATGCTCTGTATATAGTTAGCATTTAAAAATATATATATATATGTATATATTATATATATATGTGTGAATTAAATTGGCATCTTACAATAATCTCTAAGTTTGTTGGAATCTTATTTTATTTTTCAACCAATCAAGTTTTTTTAGGGGGCTTAATATCATATATGACTAAAATTGTGCTAGGTAGAAGAAAAATAGTTCCTGTCCTCAAGGAGCTTACAATCTAAAAGAAGGAACCAGTAAGTATATAAACAGGCACATGTGATGTATAGAGTAGGGGGAGGTAACCATTGAGAGGGAACTACTAGGAGTAATCTTTGGGTGAAGTCTTATAGGAAGCCAATTTATCCAATTGGACAGAGAACATTCCAGGAACAGCCAAGTACCTTGAGTACCAAGACTCAAAATGGAAGATAGAGTGTTGGATGTGATGAACAGAAGGCAGATCAGTAGAATGGAATCGTGTAGTAGTAGAATGGAGAAAAGTAATTCATATGAAGACCTCAAAGTTGGAAAGATTGAGGTTGGGTTGCTACTCTTCCATTCTTTCTCCTCTTGTGATATTCTTCAAAAATTTTCTTAAATTCTCTGCTCATGTGTGTGTGATATATGTAAGGACGTGTGTCTGCATGAGTGTGAATGGCTTTCATTATCCTTTGGTTCTCTTCCATTCAGAAATCATAGGTGGCTTCTTTGTCTAGGCACACATGTCCCTGGTGAAATCTTTTCCACCATTTTTTGAGGGTATCATTGTTATGACAAGCTATAGCCTACTTACACTCACTGTGCACCATTCCATCTCCCTGGGGTTCTCTAAATCAGTGTTTGGAATATTACAAATACTAAATAAATGGTTGTTGACTTTTTCTAATTGCAATTCCTCCAGAATTTCCTTCCTGTGTTGCCATATATAAGCTTATGGGGACATTGTTGGTGCTAAGGAATGTTTTGTTTGGTGGTGGGGCAGGGATGGGTTAGAAGTATTTGGGGATCTTTGAAAACCCTGCCCAGTCTCCAAACTAAAATCCAATTGGATCTCCTATTACCAATCAAGAAAGGATATTTGGAGGAGGATATATTGAGGTTCAAACAACTTCCTTAGAAATGACATTTTGATATTTATAAATTCAGGGAATTCTTGCAATAACTATGCCAGATACTCTGAGGTCTAATCAAATGACCTAGAAATGAAATATTCTCATAGAGCAAAGTCACTAGCTGCAAGACCTTGGGTGAATTATTTAACTTCTCTGTGACTTTAGAACCTTCTCTGTTAAGTTGTGGTGATACCTGCGTCCTGCCTGTCCTCTGACTTTTCAGGGTGGTGGGAACATATGAGAAGATCAAATGGGTGGAAGCCTGTTATGTTGAAGAGGCCAGAGGTGGAGGCAGGAGGTGATTTTTGCAGAAGAAAGTCATCTCTTGGGCTTGACTTTGGCTTGTAGTCAAAGGCTCCATATTCCAAAGGAATGTTCTACAAAGTGTACACTATCGAAATGAAAGCTTTTGTCAAAACATTCTTTTCAGAGATCTAAGAAACAGTTCAATTCCAAATGGTATATTTTAAGGTCAAATGTAAATCCCAAAGAAAATTACTGAGCATTAGAATGTTCATTTTAGCAAGGTTTTTGCAATTGTTTCATGGGGATCTTTCAGGTCACCATAGATATCCCCACCTGGGGTGGTCTATGTGAAATATTTTTGGATTCAAGGGAATGACTTGAAGATTTTTGCCTGGTTATTTTAAATTTCTTCAGATTTCTAAAAGATGGCCATCCTGTGCTCTTAAGCACTGACTGGGTAGTATGATGGAGTACTAGACTTCAAACCTGGAAGGTCTGTGTTCAAGTTATACCTCAGCTGTGTGGCCCAGGAAATCACTGAACTTCTCTTTGCCTCATTTCCCCAAAAGATATAATGAACCCGGTCTTCTCAAGGTTGTTATGATATAGTTTGTACAGGAAGCTTTTCAATCTTTAAAATTATTAAAAAATGCTAGATACTATCATTATTGTTATTGTGTGGGTGAGTGGGTGCATCATTGAGACTTCAGCAAAAGCTTTATGTCTTCAGAGGATAAAAGACAGAGTTTGAAAGGTTAATGACAAAAGGCTTTGGATTCAAAATGGACATCCCTCTTCTCTGAATGGTGGGAGATTGGAATACTTTGATGTCATATGAAGAAATCAGAAAGACAATGGAAGCTTCTGTGGCATAGACTGCATTAATACTAGTCACTCATCAAAATTAGATTTTGAAAGGTGTATGGGAGGTGAAAATGACTGATCTGAAGCTTATTTCCTTAGGAAAATAGAATGGCTTATGGAAAGGGAGTTCCTTTTGAGCAAGGAGGAATTTGATGATAGATGCCAGTTTTGTCTCAGAGCTCATGTTCTGAGAGGGTCAGTGAGAAGATGCCTCCAAAGATCCTAAGTGATGGGACATTGCTTTGGCTGAGAAAGATTTCATTTATTCATTTGTTAAAAAAACAATTTTGCGTTCTCCCGCTCTCGGCCCCCTCGGCGGCGGCCGCCCCCCCCGCCCCGCGAGCGGCTGCGCCCATTGGGCAGTCAGGGAGCGGCGGCAGCCAATCAGAGGCGCCTCCCCGCCCCCGGTCCCTGGGAAGGATGGCTGCCCGGCAAGCACGGGCCTCTTGGGTGGGATTCCGTGACCTTCAAGGACGTGGCCGTGGACTTCACCTGGGAGGAGTGGGGGCATCTGGGCCCCGCCCAGAAGGAGCTGTACCGGGAGGTGATGCTGGAGAACTCCCGCAACCTGCCGCGCCTGGGCCTTGCAGTTTCCAAACTGGATGTGCTCTGTCAGCTGGAGCAAAGCGGAGCCCCTTGGTGGCCAGACAGTGGGGTCCCTGGAGGCAGCTATACACATCATTATACAGATGAGGAACTTAGGCAAACATGGTGAAGTGACCTGCCCAGAGTGACACTCTTATTAAGTGAGGGCAGATTTAGGCTTCACAGGAAGATTGGGACACTGGGCTTGAAGTCAAAGAACTGTCCCATCCACTCACACAGGATGGTCTCTATGTCTCTAAATTGAGAGATTCCTGGGAATATGATGCTAGATTCAAGAGACGGCTGAGCCAAGAGGAGAGACATTCTGAACAAGTAAAAGTCATCCAAATGAAAATTCCCAATCAAGGAAGAGGAAATGTATGTAATAAATATGGGAGACGCTTTACTGTAGAACCAGTCCTTTTTCCACATCAGAGAGCATTGATTGAAAAAAGTCTCCGTGAGTATGACATGCAGAAAAGCTTTAGACTGTATTCAGAGCTAAGAAAATTTAATAATATATGTTCAAAGAAGATCTTTCCTGTGTATGATAAATGTGGAAAATCCTTCAATTATAATTTAGAACTTATCAAAAAACGTGAAATACATATTGGAGAGAAAACTTATGAATGTAATGAATGTGGCAAGACTTTCCGTCAGAGTACAGGACTTATTCAGCATCATAGAATTCATACAGGAGAAAAACCTTATAAATGTAATGAATGTGGGAAGGCCTTCCGTCAGAGCTCAGGCCTTATTCAACATCATAGAATTCATACTGGAGAAAAACCTTATAAGTGCAGTGAATGTGGGAAGGCCTTCTGCCTAAACTCAGGCCTTACTCAACATCAGAAAATTCATTCTGGAGAGAAACCTTATGAATGTCATGAATGTGGAAAGACTTTCCTCCGGAATACTGAATTAACTGAACACCAAATAACTCATACTGGAGAAAAACCTCATGAATGTAATGATTGCAGGAAGGCCTTTTGTCAGAGGGCAGAACTTAGTCACCATCATAAAATTCATACTGGAGAGAAGCCTTATAAATGCAAAGAATGTGGGAAGGCCTTTCGCCAGATTACATACCTTTCTCAGCATCACAAAATTCATACTGGAGAGAAACCTTACAAATGCAATCAGTGTGGGAAGACCTTCCGCTATAGCTCACATCTTACTCGACATTGTAAAACTCATACAGGGGAGAAACCATATGAATGTTATGAATGTGGGAAAGCCTTCCACAGGAATTCTCACTTTATTTGACATCAGAGAATTCATACTGGAGAGAAACCTTATGAATGTAGTGAGTGTGGGAAGGCCTTTCGTTGGAGCATAGGACTTAGTCGACATCAGAGAGCTCATAGTGGAGAGAAAACTTATTGATTTAAAGGACTTGGCAAAGTTTTCCATAGTTCATGCCTTATTCAGGAATAAGGATTCATACTGGAGGGAATTCTTATGAATGTAATTGGTATGAGAATGCATTTTCTCATACCACAGAGCTTATTAAACATCAGATAATTTCCCTTTCTCATAAAATAAAATTTGGTAAATGTCAAAAAAAAATTTTAAGCAGCTACTATGTGTTAGCACTTTGTTCATTGGTGAAGATACAAAAAGAGACAGAAGATAGTCTTCACCCTCAAGAAGCTTTTGATGATTTGTGTTGCTCCACCTAATAAGAGAACAGTACCACCTAGGAGCCCAACAACTGGCTGATGTTGCCACTGGTGAAAAAGCAAGTCCAAGAGACCAGTGAATCAACTTATCCACCAGAGATGCCCCACCCTGAGTGGAAACCAGGAGTCAAAATCAATATGGATTGGTATTCACTGACTGCCCACTCAAGTCTAGTAGCAGCAGAGCCAGTGGGGAGCCACACCTCACCCCAGGAGGAAGAAGCCCCGATGAGCTGCAAGTATAGCAGAGACAACCAACAGAACTAGTTTACCATGGAAGGAGATGTAGTAAACTTCTTGAGAACCCCCAGGAGAGAAGAAGGACATTAAAGCATTACAGTTCTGTAGGGTGAGTTGCCTTGTTCATGTGTTCTTCACTACCCTTCCCTTATTATGGGAAAATACGTCTGATATTGGAGGTCTGTGTCTATCAGCTGATTATGAAAGAGAAGCACACTGGTGGGGACTTAGGAGTTAATATTTAGGAAAAGAACTAGAGTGCTGGGATTGGGAACAACCAATTTTCTTAGAATGTGACCTGCCAGAGGCAGTGTGGGTTAGGTCCAAGGGGATATTACACCATTATTATCACTCAATTCAGTTTGAATATCTATCTATCTATCTATCTATCTATCTATCTATCTATCTATCTATCATCTATATATGTATATATACATATATACATATATACATATATATTAGTTGGGTTTTTTTTTAATGAAGTACCTCTATAATGTTGCCAGACCCTTTTCTAGGGGACACAAAAAATGGTTGCAAGAATTAATGACCTATGCACAAAGATACTATTTTGTTTTGTTTTGTTTGATTTTAACATGACCTCATATTTCCTTGGTAAACATAACAAATACTGTTTGAAAGTCCTTCTGTAACTGCAGCTTCATATCTACTACACAGTTTATTGTCTTTGAGAGAGGTGCTATGATTTTTCCAGTGATACAATATTTATCTCTCATACCACATTGCTGCTAAAGATAATATAGAAATATATGCACAGACATCTTTTTGCATGTAGCCATGCCTCCATGTATGAAGGCATGTATATCTATCAACCAATCAAGATTTGGGGGGGGGAATAGATGGAGTAAGAGCAACTAGTGGGCTTAGGAATGCACCTTGAAAGAGGCAGCTGACCTAAAGAGAGCTTCATGCACAGGAGAGATGGAGAAACAGGGATCATGAGCATCAAGCTCACCCATTTCATGTTGAACATGTATAACCTATATAAGATTACTGCTGTCAAGGCGGGGGGAGAAAAGGAGGGAGGGAGAAAAATGCGGAACTCAAAATCTTACTACAAATGAATGTTGAAAACTCTCTTTGCATGTAATTGGAATAATAAATTTAAACAAAATAATATCACCCATTTCTCTGCCACAAAAAGTATTTGAAGGCAGATAATGTGAAATCAATCTTGTGCAATAGGTTAAAACCTGATTGTAAAGAGCTTCAAAGGACAGGGGAGTTTTATGTTATCTTGGGAGAAACCGGAAGCCACAGAAGCCTTTGAAGTGAGAGAATGATGTGATCCAGCCTCTATTTTATCATCTCTGTGGAGGATGGCTTAGAAGGCTGCCTCTATAGACACCAATAGAGAGGCTATTGAAGTAGTCCAGGTGACAGGTGATGAGGTGGCAGATGTTCCAGATGTGGTGGCTGGAGAATGCTCATTGACTAAAATCTCAAGAGATCAGTTACCCAAGGAGTTGGCTTTACCCTTATTTCTAACATTGCTGTTTTGTAGATGTTTTCTCATCTCTCTCTGTGAGACTTTATATTGCTTAAGTGAAAGGATTATTCCTTCCTAGGAAAGATTGGAGAGAACAGGATGAATTTGAGAGATGTTAATGAGTTAGAATCAATATGAGACCAAGATCTAATTAATAGCTAGTTTGTTAATTAACTAAAATGCATTTATTGAGCTCTTTGTGCTGAGCCCTGTGTATATAGATAGATATAGATATATTATATCTATGTGTATGTATAGATAGATATAGATATGGATATGGGTATGGGTATGGATATGGATATGGATATGGATATGGATATGGATATGGATATGGATATGGATATGGATAGAGAGACAGAGATAGAGACAGAGACAGAGATAGAGACAGAGACAGAGACAGAGACAGAGATATTTGCGGGGGGGGGGGGTCAAGACATTACCTTGTTCTCTAGAAGCTTCCAGACCAAGTTAAGAGAGAAAACTAGGACCTAAAACAAGGCTTCTTTTCTTCAAGTCATCAATGGCCCATTGGAAGTTATGGCTTGCAAGTCACCTAGAAGTTCAAAGGATGGGGAGATGAGGGAGACCTAGAACAAGGGACTGGAGGACTGTGAGGGGGCTGTGGAAGCAGCAGCCCTTGAACTTGGTCTTTGCAGAATTACATAAGAATTCTAATGATAATTATGTAAGAATTCTAATGACAAATGTAATGCAGAATTATAATGGGTAGAAGGGAGTTCCAGTCAAATGAAACCTAAGGGCATGGATGTTGCATTAAGCCTGGGGTGTCTGTAGGACAGAGAGTGAGCTCTTTGGGCTATCTCAGAGGATGCCTATGGGAGAGTAGTGCGAGAGACATAGATGAGAGGGATAGCAGGCCTCAGAAGCCCAGCAGATGGTGTAAAAGAAGAAAATGAGCGCTGGAAGTTTCTGAGGAGAGGCATGATGAGAGAGAAACAGTGGTGAAGGATGATGCTTCTGCCAGAGGTGTGGACAGAATATTGGTGCTCGGTCCAAAGGTGTTAGGACATGGTCTCCTGCTGATACTTGTTGGGTTCTTTTGGATTCTTATAATCCCTCATAAATTCTAAAAGTTTTCTTTATTTACCAGTTATAATGCTGCAAGGGTTTGCAAAACTCTTTACCAATAGGATCTTATCTTCTCACAACCCTGGGAGGCAGGTTCTACCATTGTCCCCATTTTATAGGTGGAGAAGCTTAAGTAGACAGGGATTAAATGACTTGCCCAGGGCCACATAGCTAGTAAGTATCTGAAGCTGAATTTGAATTCAGGTCTTTTGGTCTCCAAGGTCTCCAAATTCAGAATTTTCTCCATGTACCACCAGCTGCTCTAGTAGGGGTAAAGGAAAAGTAGTTAAAGAAACCCCACTGCATGCCAGTGATGACTAGATATTTTATCAATATTATCTCATTTGATCCTTATAACAAACCAATGAGGTTAAGAAAACTGAAGCAAGCAGTGTTTAAGTGACTTGTCCAGGGTCAAAAGACAAGTAAGTATCTGAAGCTGTATTTGAGCTCAGTCTTTCTGACTCTAAGCCCAACACTTCATCTCTGGAACAAAGATCCTAAAATCATTGGTTTATAGCTGAAATGGAACTTAGGGGATGACTAGTCCAGCTTCTAGTTTTTACAGATTAAGAAACTGAGATCCACAGAAGTAAAATGATAGCCAGGATGTGTCCAAGGAGTCTTCCTGACTCTAAGTCCAAAGTTTTATCCACCAAACTGAATCATGATGCCATCTTTGATGACGAGAAGCATATAGAAAATCCTAAGTACCAATTTGCCCCAATTCTCCAAAAGTAATGCCATGAGCCCTAGAATGACTCAGTAAGTTGAAAACTTGGAAGGTCAACTCAAGGGAATTATACCTTTGCCCAGTTGTTGGCTGAATACTCTAGGAGGCCAAGTATCTTCTGTACCTAGTACAAGGTGGCAGGGTTTAGGGTTGGGATCTTATAAAAAAAACAGTGATGATTGCCCAGAAGAAGCCCATCTGTTCATCCATCCTAAACCTACGCACTCAGTACCCAAGTGACACTAGCACCTGCTCAAGGGAAGGGAACCAGGAGCAAAGGCAGCTTGGAACTTCCTCTGAAATACTTAGAATTGTCCCATTTAGAGCTTGGGGGCTGTTTAAATGGACTAATCAATTCAGCCATGGGTCCAGGATGTTTGTCTCTGATTATCATTTTGTTAACTTGTTGAAAACAGATCAAAGGGAGTTGGGCATTATATGATTATCTCAACTCTCAAGTTTGCCCTAGTCCTAATGCTTTATTATTTACTGTCTTTCTTGTCTACTCATTCAAAACCCAGGTTGCCTTTTGAAGTAGGAACTGTTTAACTTTTGTCTTTGTTTTCCTGGTGTCTAGCATTTCAGCCTCATTCATCATCATCATCATCATCATCATCATCATCATCATCATCATCATCATCACCATCATCAAGTCAACATTTATAGAGCACTTTTAATGTTTACCATTTACTGAGTCCTTCACATATTATCTCAATTGATTCTTGTGAACTCTGTGAGGTAGACATCATAATTATCTCCATTTTATAGGTGAGAAAATAGTCGGATTGAAGGTTAAGTGACTTGCCCAGGGTCACACAGTTAAATATCAGAGGAAAGATTTGAATTGAAGAGGCATTGCAAAACTCCAATGAGAGATTCTATGTAAGCCTTTTTATTAAAATATGAGCTATGATTAACAGAGCTGACTCCCAATAGTCCACCAAGCAGCAGGCACTTTATTAAAGTCTTACTGTATACCCAAGCTTTTAAACTATTTTCAAACATTTGTTGTCCTTTAGTCATTTTCTAACTTTATTCACAACAGAACTAAATGTACTTTGGGTCTCAAGAGTGAATTTGCTAGTCAGAAAAGACTAAATGATTCCATTAAAGTCAACCTGGAGGGAGATGAATGGAAAACCCTTCCATTCTGCTCTAAGATGACCTCTTGTATTCCATAAGCATCCCTTTAAAGAAAAAAAAATTTCCTGCAAAGTTTTAAAACTTATAAGCTTCATAAGCTGAAAAAAAAACCCTTAGAATTTGAAAAATTAATCTTGCCCTCCATAATACTCAACTGTGCCCTGGATTCAGTTCAAAACCTATTTATGAAGCTTATTATATGTTTGGCTCTCTGTTAGATACTAGTTGAATAAAAACAAAATAAATTAATCTCTGCCTTCAAAGAGCTTACATTCTACAAGAGTGGAGATAAATAAATTAAAAATATACACAAAATTATACTAAAGTAGCATCTGTTCAGTTAGATAACAAATTAAAGTTTTTGATTAATTAGATGTTTTCTGATTTTCCTTGGCCCGCAGTTGTAGTCATTTTTCCTGTGTTCTAAATCAGGACAAGAAGATGGGCTAGAAAAATGTAAAGGCTTCACTTAATGACTCTAATCTAAAGAGTTCTCATTTGGGGAACATCTCCTTTGCTTCTTTATCTTTGCATTCTTTTAACACAGAAATCCCAGGGCTGGGAAGGAAAAAGAAGTAAAAAAAAAAATAGACTTGGACTTGTTCCTCCAAATTGCTGCCCACTTTGTGAAGGAGTCTTCCTGGGAAGGTGTCATCGGTGTTGGAAATGTGGCCCACTCATAGCTGTCCAACAGTTGCCCAGCTGGGAGGGGGGTAGACCTTTTTCATATTGAAGGCAGCTTGCTCGGGGAACTGCTTTATCATTTTAATTGCTTTTTTTTCAGAGTCCGAATACCTGCCACTGAACAGTGTGCATCTTAAAAGATCTGTGCTAAGAAATTTGCCATAAGATCTATTTAAAGCTCTGGTACATGATACATCAGAAGTTTCTAGAAAGAGTTTTTGATGAAGACAGCCCTGAGTGGTTAGTGTGATGAAGGTCTGGCTTATTCAACTGATGCAACCCCTCCAGGTAGAGCTTACTGGAGAGTTCACCTCCTAAATGTTGGGATAGCCCGTAAGGGAAGCAGAGTAAAATGCCAGGGGACATTTTTGTAACTGGTTCCAGTTGGCTTGACACAGGGTAAATGAGAAACTCCTCCATTAGCTAAGGAGGCATTTATAAAGAGAACCCCAGCTGGCTTTCTCCATCCTCCTTTGCCTGTCTTTGTTTCATTGGTTGACTACCCTCATGGTAGCTGGACAGAACTATAGTGTAAAGGGAGAGGTGAGAAAGGTCCAGATTTGCTCTGTGTCAGACAGGTAAAAAGAGACAGAGCTAGTACTGAAACATAGGTTCTTCCTCCCAGATTCAGAACTTTCCATTGTACCTCTCTGTCACTCTCTTCACCATACAGTCCACTTGGGGTACATTACCAAACATGAATCAGACATTAAACCTTGTCCATTGAACTGTGTGTGAAAGAACCTAGTTCTATCCATTGGTAGAGGATAGAACACCAGATATGGAGTCTGGAAGACCTGGTTTGAGTCTCGCTTCAGTCTTATCCATTGTACTGTGTGAAAGAGCCCAATTCTATCCACTGAGAGAGGACAGAATGTCAGATATGGAGTCTGGAAGACCTGGGTTCAAGTCTTACTTAAGTCTTGTCCACTGTACTGTGTGAAAGAACCCAATTCTATCCACTGAGAGAGGACAGAATGTCAGATATGGAGTCTGGAAGACCAGGGTTCAAGTCTTACTTAAGTCTTGTCCACTGCACTGTGTGAAAGAACCCAATTCTATCCATTGGGAGAGGATGGATGGAAGGCTAGATATGGAGTCTGGATGACCAGGGTTCAAACACTTACTAGCTGTTATCTCAGAAAGTTCTCATCTATAAAATGAGGGATTTGGACTTGATGGCATCTAGGGTCCATTTCATTTTTGAAACTTTCATCAGAGATTTAATTTTAACTGATAATAGTTTTGTCTGTTTTCTTATCTAATGTAGGTCTGTGGCTTATAGCTGTCTGTCATCTGCCTGTAAGCTTTCTGCGCTGCCTGGGATTGTAAAGGTTTTTGAAGCCCAGGATGGAGCAGTCAACCTTTTCTGTGACCTCCAGAGCTTTTTTCTGATCCTGAATGTAGGAAATGTTTCTTAATCACAAAGGTGAATCAGACTCTTGAGCTATGGTGAGGAAAATGAGGCTTTGTGAAAAAGCATATGGCTTTTGAAAACATCTGACCTTTAAGAGTGACTAGGATGAAAAACAGTCCAAAATGACAGAGGGGAATAAAGGTACTCGAGGGAAGGGAGCCCGAAGGAGAGATCTGAACAGAGAAGTTGCTGTTAGTACTAAATGTTTGAATTAAACTGTTGGGGGAGTGGGGAGAAGAGAACATCATTCTAGTGGACTTGGCTCAATCTTAAAGTTAGACACTGGACATATGTGACCTGGATCCCAAACTTCTAATAATAGTAATTTTTACAGGTAATAATTTGTTTTATAACAATGATATATGTGAATCCTGTAGGGATCTTTACATTGAATAAATTCATTCAATATAGCTGCTGTATATTATGCATATCCTGACAGAGAGATGGATGAACAGATGGACATATGATTAGGTAGAGAAATGAATGAATAGATGATAGATGGTTAGTTAGACAGATGTGTCAAAATAGTTTCTGTGCTGAAGCAGTTAGGCAGGTAGTGAGGCCAATCCAGTTCACTTTCCTATCCATGTGATTTCTTGATGGTAGTTATTGATTAAGAAATTCAGCTACTGGGGCAGCTAGTGTGGTGCAGTGGATAGAGCACCGGCCCTGGAGTCAGGAGTACCTGAGTTCAAACCCGACCTCAGACACTTAATAATTACCTAGCTGTGTGACCTTGGGCAAGTCACTTAACCCCTTTGCCTTGCAAAAACCAAAAGAAAAAAAGAAAAAAACCTCAGCTACCTTAGTGGTGGAATTTTAGAACCTTTAGTCCCCTCATTCTTTTTTTACTTTTTACTGAGTTTGCAAGAAAGTGATGTTTCTTGAGCTATAGAAGGCTCGGGTTATAACTGTGCCCTAAACATGCTTTACTTTATTCCTGGATCCTCTTTTCATCAGCTGCCTTGCAGAACCAAGATTACCTACCTTCCTTCTAGAATTTTAACCATAATTAAATGAATTGTCTTCTGGTTCACCACTCCTTTATCTGTGTTATCTCTGCCCTTTAAAATATAAACTCCTCAAGGACAAAGACTGGTATCCCTTTTGTAGTTATATCTTTATCATCTACTATGATGTTTGCTACCTTAAAATGATTTTTTAAAAAAAATTCATACACTTGAAGTTGGAGTAAATGCATTCATTCATTCAATTATTTAAAATTCTTTGTCCATCTGATAAAGCCTACAGACCCCTTATCAGAACAATATTTTTAAATTCGTAAAATATAACAGAATTAAAAGGAAATAACAAATTAAAAAAAGATTACATTCAAAAAGTATTGCTTTTGTGGGCAGGAGGGTGATCTCCAGTCCAAAGCCTACAATTTGCATCACTTAGGCAGATGCAAAGTAAAGGAAATGAAAGTGAATATGTATCTCTTTGCTTCCTGTGCCTAATCTGCACAGTTCTATTCACAGTCCGACTTTCAGTAAAGTAGATGCGTGTTTAAAGCCTTACACCATTTATGAAACTCACAGACCAAGAAATTATTCCCAGCCTGCTAGCAAGAGCCATCTGACACCACACGACCTCCCATATCAAAGGATTCTGAGAAGAGGGGGAAAGGAGGCTCCACTGATTTTTTTTAAAGCAAAACACAAAAAGAGGTAGTCCGTACATTAAGTAGAAAGACCAAACCTTTATTGGAGGACCAGATGACAGTGAAGAAGGTAGCCCCCAAAGCTTCCTCGGAATGTTCATTTATCATGAAGATGAAATACCACCCCAAGAATATTTTTCCTGCCCTCCTCCCCTCTCTAGTTTTAAAGCTTCAGTCTTCATGCATCCTTACCCATGTAAATGAGTTGTTTACTTTGCTATTTTATTAAGTATTTGCATTGCTTTTTATAAAACAAATTAGTGATTCCAACTTGGGTTTCATTACACTTCCAGAGAGACTACATCTGGGGTATTGGAGAAGAACCCCTTTACTGAAATAGCTGAGTACTTTCATTAAAGAAAAAAAAAACTCTGGGATAATTTAGAGTCATTTGTTATAGGTGGAAGAGCCCTAGAAATTTATGTAGCTCCATTAGCATTAAGAATTAAGGATGCTTTGAAAAGGGATAGAATTTTATTTGTACTTTGCAGATTGATCCTGGGGGGGGGGGGGGTCTTGGGGAAGTCACTCCGACCTTTAGGAAGTCTACATTTCAAAAGAAATCACAGAAGAAAACATGCCAAAGTGAAATTTTTGTTTCTTGCCCATGCTTTGCTGGATAGTGCCTGAGAAGTGATGATATTTTGATTCATTCCTTTTCTTTTCCCCTCCCAGCAGTACCATTGATTAAGGACAGACATTACTTTTAAACTGTGTACTGTGTAAATTCTTTCTTCCTTGCTCTCCTTGGATACCCACAGGCCAAGAATACCATTGTATATTTGAAAAAAAAAATAGATTCATGCATTTGTAGGGAGTGTCAAATAAACTGCAAAAGAAAATTTGAAATGCACAGATGAGGAATTGTAAGAAAAAAAATCTAGGGAGATAATGGATTCTTTCAGAATGACACCCCAAAAGATGAAAACTGAATGGAAAAAAAATAGAAAGTTAAGAGAGCCCTTTCAGTTAACAGTCCAGAACAATATAATGCAGCCATGTTTTAGAAATAATTAACAGGAAAATTGCTATGGTAAATTGAAGATAAATTATCATTCCTTTCAGCATCTCCTTGTACAAAGTAGGTATTTATCTAAAGTAACACAAGTTTAGCTCTGTCAAAGCATTAAAGGGGAGATGGTTTTAAAAGGCAGTTTTCCTTTGCTGAATCTCTTAAAACCTGAAGCCTAGACGAGCTAATGGATATATCAAAGACTATTTTTAAGCTGCAGAGAAGTGTGACGATATTGTTTTGCAGAAGGGTCGCAAAGGGGGGGGGGTACTGGGTGAGGAAAGACCCTTGCACTGTACCCCCTGACTGAAGCGGGTTGCTATCAGAGTGAGGATGGTCTCTTCTCTAATGGAGGATGCTCTTTTCCATCCCCATTCTACCATCAACCCAAATGGCTGTAAAGGAGAAAACTTTTCACACTGAAAATAAAC
This sequence comes from Macrotis lagotis, assembly GCF_037893015.1. Classification (NCBI taxonomy): domain Eukaryota; kingdom Metazoa; phylum Chordata; class Mammalia; order Peramelemorphia; family Peramelidae; genus Macrotis; species Macrotis lagotis. The sequence continues at coordinate 173,919,223 of NC_133665.1, forward strand.
CATTGGTAAAAAGTTGAGTTTGTGACCTTTTTGAAAAAAAAAAAACTTTATAGAGCTCCTTTCAGATTTGCTGTCAGTTAAGATTTGAAAGAGATAATATTGATCCTGTAAATACCAAGAGGGAAAAAAAAAGGTGCGAGGGGACTGTGAAGGATCTAGGAAGAGAAAACTGGGTAGTAATAAGGCAAATACATGCAGCATCTCGCCTGGAGACGAGCCAGAAGGCAGCCTGCTTAAAGATATGTGCCTGTGAATTCTTTGAGCATCCTTCTTTAGCTCTCATTGCTAACTTCTCTTTTCCCTTTAACCTTCAAATACAGAAAGTGTATGGGTGACATAGTGATGCTGGTAGGTGGTAGAAATTAAAGTGGATGATCATTCACTTCGGTGACATGTTAATTTTTTCCTGTCACTGAAATCTCCCAGTCACAGAATTATACGCTATATCAGGTAGAAGCCATTGTTTTTTGAGATGCCGTGACCCATCACAAACATCTTATTGCAGAAAGGGAAAGAATCTATTTTAATGAAGAGAGACCAAGGCTAGTATTCTAGAATCTGCACCCTTTATCAGGACATGACTGCCTCCTTTGTTCTTCCTAAGCCTTAGTGTTAAAAGGAAAAAAGTCACGATCTTTACCACATTTTTCCATTCTTTATTTAAATTGTTTTTAAAAAAATATCTCTTTGTTTTTATATTCATTCATTTCTAAATATATTGCCTTGTATCCCTGACGGAAGTGAGTCGATATCTGAGGGTGGTCTCTTCTCTAATAAAGGGTGTTCTTTTCCCTACCCATTCCACCCGATGGAGCTTCCCCATGTCTCAGTTTATTTTTATTTTATTTTTAAATCTCAGCAAAATTAGGACACTTGACCCCTTTGGTGGCATAGGCAACATTCCACAGCCATATTCTTCCACATCAATAAAAGAAGAAATATAAGCTGCTAATTTTACCAAGGCTCTACCTACTGAACAACTCCTGTGACTGTTCTCTCCTACCTGTGCAACCTTGAGTAGATCATTTGGGATGTGTAAAATGGGAACACTGGACAAGATGATCTCTAAAATGTCTTCTATAAATACACCCTGACAATAGTGTCAATGTTTATTTTTTACATTTGAAGGAGCCTGAGGGGCGTAGATTTACAATCAGCCTCAGGGTCAGGAAGACTTGGTTCAAGTCTAGTCTCTGATATATACTCTTTGACATATGTTCCTGGACAAGTGATCTAACTGGCATAGTGGGTAGCTCTGGTGTCAATCAGACATGGATTCTTCCCTCAAAAAGTTATTAACTATGTGACCTTGAACCAGTCCGTTAATTTTTACTGATGCCTCAGTTTTCTTCTCTGTAAAATGAAAGTGTTTAAAGTACCTAGCTTATAACTGACATGTGAAGCACTTTGAAAACCTTAAAATGCTACCTAATTATTATTGTTGTTGTTAATTAAGTTATTAGTGCCCTAAGGCAGCTCCCACTGCATGGAACATGTAGATGGTTAATAATCTGCATTTTTACATTTTTTCTCTTGAGAAACTGAGTATGATTGAAAACTCAACCCATCTCCTCCTAAACGGGGATAGAAATTTGAACAGGTCAAATGGGAGATGATGTTAGAGAAAGTGAAAGCATGCTAAGGGGTGGTCCTCAATTGACTTGCACCATGGCTATTGCATCAGGGGGAGGTCCCAGTCGTGGTGGTCTATGAAGTCAAGGAGGCTGCTACAAGTCTCTGCTGCAGCCTCCCAATCCAAGAAGATTCAGATGTGTTGACCTCTACAGCAGTAATGAGAAATGATGGGCTACTACCCAGATCAGGGATGAGAGAGGAAAGGGGGAAGAATGGTAGATTTGGAGAGAGAGGCACCATGCCCAAAACCTATTTCTTCTACTTATTACTCGAGTCATATAACCCTTGGGCCATTTTTTTCAAAACATGACTGCATTATATGGCTCTGGTCTGTTAACTAGTTGGACTCGATGGTCTCCAAGGTCTTTCTTCCAGCTCTAAATCTTTGATCAGAAAAGACTATAACTGAATTTTAGAGACCCACCAGAAGCCAATGCAGACTTGCAATACAGCTGTCCTTCCCCTCTCCCCTTTCCCTCTTAGGAAATTGAGTATCTGTCTCAAATCTTGTAACATTTAAAATTTTTTTTTTTACATTCCGCCTGCCCATTCTGTAAAGCATATTAAAATAAAAATGGTTCTAGGAGTGAGTGTGCAGATAAGTATTTAACAACTGGCTCTCCAAAATCTTCCCAGCACACACTTTAAAGTTTAATTTACATTATTAACATTTTCTCTATAACTTTTTAAGTCTATTTAATCCACAAAGCAACAAATCAAGCCCTGGTTTGTATTGTTTGCCAGTTTCTAAGATATAAATGCTTCATTGAAATTTGAATAATTGGTTAACTCAATTCATTACTGTTTAGTATGTGTTTAATTTACTCAAAGACAATCCAGAAGGAAATAATAATTAGCTACCTAAAAGGAGTAGGAGTGGGAAAGGGAGAGAAAGAGTGAAAGGAGAGAGAGAGAGAGAGAGACAGAGACAGAGATGACAGAGATGGAGAGAGACAGAGAAGAGAGATGGAGAGACAGAGGGACAGAGAGACAGAGACAGAAAGAGAGAGAGAGAAGACAGAGAGACAGAGAGAATGAGACATACAGAGAGATGATAAGAGACAGATTCTTTAGTAGCTGGTATTCGTTACAGCTGGAGGCTTGAGTCTAGCCAAGGAGGGTTTGTTTTTTTTTTTTGTTTTAACATTATTAAATTCCTGGAAAACCAAGCATCAAAATAAATACGAATAGTCCTGGATTCATTTTAGGATTCTTGAGTCTACAGGGTGGTATGAGGAGCCGATTTGGATAAGAGTGTGAAGAGGTAACTTCCCTGAAGGCAATGACTTCCAGGATCCCATTTCCTCATTATTCTCTCATAAAACAGTTTGGAGAACCCCAAACCCTGTTCACCTGATTTCCAAGGAGGGTTCCATGACAAAAGTACACCTGAGAAGAAGAGGAACAACTTGAGGAGAGGACTTGGGAATAAAGGATTCCATTCCTTGATAGGGTCAAGGTCTGTGAGAACAGCTATTCTCTTCTTCAGCCCTAACACTCTTTTGTGACAGTTGTGTGACATTTGGTTTATTGATCATTTTGATCTGGACCTGTGTTTTCATCAGTGTGGAAATTGACTTTGGCATTTTAGCAACCTGAGCACAACCCATAATCCGAGAGATTTACCTGGACCATTGAGACTTGTTCAAGATCACCCAGTAAGAAAGTCTTGTAAGCAGGACTTGAATCCAGATCTTCTAACTCTCAAATATGATCTCTCTCTCATATCATATAGAAAGTATGGATCAATGTTTATAACATTTAGATAGTGAATTCAAAACAAAACAAAAAAACCCTTCATAATCTGATGAACACTTTATAAAAATTATCTCTTATTTATCTTTCCCTTAATCCTAATTCCTTCTACTGAAAATGACTAATCTGTAAACATATTTATCAAAAATATGTATGTACGATGCTAACTTGACTGTTCACCACCGAGGGGAGGGGGGTGGGAAGGGAGGGTGGAAGGAAATTTTATAATTTAAAAATTATGAATGAAAAATAAACATAAATAAATAAATTTTTAAGACAGTGAATTAAAATTTGAAAAGAATCTTAAATGCATTATCCCATCTGAGCCTCATCACTACCTTGTAAAGTAGATATTTCAACTAGCATTATCTTAGTTTTACAGGTGGGGAAACTGAAGCTCAGACAAGGTAAATGATTTGCTCATCCTATATAGCTCGTGAGAGTATTGGGATAAGTATTCTTATCCCAAGGCCAGCAGGCCAGGTTGCCCCTCTGCAAAGTAAGGATCTGGCAGGTGCCTATTAATAGCAATACAAATAGAGATGATACTGGTCCCATTTCCCTTTTCCTCCATGATTTATTTCCCTATTCTCTTTCCCCTTGATTGTCCGGTTAGCCTCTTCAGTTCACCAACATACTTTCTCAATATGAAGTAACAACATGGCTCAGGAACATTGGATAGGGGCTGTGTGAGTAAAGGAAACACGAACTGCTCAACAGGTTTCCTAATGGAATCCAACCACTCCACGTTAGGGTCATCAAGGATTCTACTACCATACTTGGAACCAAGATAAAAGTACATCCAGGAAATGGAAACATAAAAAAGAAAATTAGGTGTGTGTTATGTGCAGAGTATAATGATCAGGAGACAATCAATTAAGAAGATAAAAAGCAGCATTTTTAGCTCTTCTGATTTATTGGATAAAATAAAAATAGCATCATGAAAAGACAGCTTGAAACAATCACAGCCTCATCACCAAGACATAGAAAATCAGACATCAGAGCAATGTGAGATAGACTTTTTGAGTGATAAAGAGAATTTAGAAATCTGGGATAGAAAGAAATATAAGAAGGAAATTTCAAGAAAAAAAAGGAAAGTTGAGTTTGGAATTATTATTTGGAACAACAGTAGAACATATCTTTCTCTTTGTTGAGCATGGTGCGTCTGACAATTTGCCAGTCCTTCAATGGAGCTGAGCTCCATTGTGCAGTATTCTCTCTAGGAGTTGTGTTAGTGGTTGGAAGTACAAATATAAAAAGCTAAACAGTACCTGGTCTCTCCTTTAGAGCTCACATTTCAATAGGGGAAGCAACACTTATAAAGAAGCATTGACTGGAGAAGGGAGTTTGGATCTCAGAAATCACAGAATTGTGAAAAGATCCCGAGCACAGTTGATTGTCACATTTTTCCCAATAGCAATGATTTTATTGATTGGGTTACTGTTCCTGGTGCAGTAGGTAGAAGAGGGAAAGTATGATTGGAAGGAAGTTGGCAAGACATTTGGGTTAGCCCTGATCCCAAAGGATTATTGCTGAATGGAATTCAAAGCATGGCATGGGGCCAGTGGATGTGGTGTCATAGCCCAGTTTGTCTACTCTTGCTCAAGACAGTAAGAATTCCAAAATTGAATGGATTAACTCCCCCAAAAGATGTGGGGGAGAAAGGAGTCTAGGGGTCCTCTCTGAAAGGTGGCAATTTGAGATAAGAAGAAGCCCAGGAGAAAGCCAGGCAAATAGCAAGATTTTTAGAGGGTCTTAGGAGTTAGATACATAACCAGAGGCAACTAGGTGGGATAGTGGTTACAGAAATGCATTTGTAATCAAGATGATTTCAGTTTGAATTTTGCTTCAAAAATTTATTGCTTGTATGGCCCTAGATAAGTCACTTTAATAACTTTTCCTCAGTTTTTAAAAATCTGTAAAATAGGTATAAGAATAGTCCCTACATTGTTGTGAGCATCAAATAAGATAACATGTGTAAAGCGCTTTATAATCTTTAAAATACTTCATAAATCTACCTATTATTGTTGTTATAGTTTTTTTTAGGTTTTTTGCAAGGCAATGGGGTTAGGTGGCTTGCCCAAGGCCACACAGCTAGGTCATTATTAAGTGTCTGAGGCCGGATTTGAACCCAGGTACTCCTGACTCCAGAGCCGGTGCTCTATCCACTGCCCCACCTAGCTGCCCTTTCAATGACTTTTTTGAGATAATTGCTAGAAGGGGCGGCTAGGTGGTGCGGTGGATAAAGCACCGGCCCTGGAGTCAGGAGTACCTGAGTTCAAATATGACCTCAGACACTTAATAATGACCTAGCTGTGTGGCCTTGGGCAAGCCACCTAACCCCATTGCCTTGCAAAAAACCTAAAAAGAAAAAAAAAGAGATAATTGCTAGAGCTAGCTCATTTCATCCCCATCTCACCTAAGAGAAATCAAGGATCAGGAACTGGACATGACTTGGCCCTAGTCCTTAGCTCATGAGTTCCTAAGGTGGGATTTGAACCCAAGTCTTCTTAGTTCCATATCTAGTATCCTTTCTACAATGTCGTAGTCATTCCATTCTTTATTAACAGAAGGGTGGGAAAACTTAATCAATTATGCTTGAATTTTCTCAGTCAATCCACTTATTCAAAAAGTAAAAATGCTTCTTGTAACATGAAACTTTCTGAGCTAAATAGTGGGTAGATTTCAAGCTATGTTTTTTCTGAGTCCATAATATTCATCATGGCTGATAAGTGACTCTTAGAAGCCCGAGCTTATTATTATGTTTGAGTGTTCAAGAATCAAGCTCCTACTTGATTCCACATGCAAAGAATATGTTTAAAAGTACATTATGGGTCTTGTTTACGAGGACGACTCAGCCAGCAGGGATTAGTTACAACAAATTGTATAATCCTTGCTTTATGTGTCTGAAAAGGCTGCTATTGACTTCTTTCATCAATCATAAACTTAAAAATCAGCAATGCATGGATAGGAGCCCTGCAAGTTAATATGTACTGATCAATATTTGAGTTAAGAGTTATAGAAACATAAAACATTTTGAGTTAGCAATATCTACTCAATGCACAAGTACAGGATACAGGAAGCCTAGTTAGGCAACAAATGGTCCAAGTTAAAATTAAAAAAGAAAAAAAGATGTGACGGGCTTTCATGGCTTGTGGGAGCAAGATGATCTGAGACAGGCTGAATGGCAGTCTGATCAGAATAATAGAGGATGAGTATGCAGCCCCTGGGAAGTGGCTAGTGAGCAAGGGCACGATGGCAAATGATCCTGGAAAGAAGAGGAAGGGTCCTTATGAACTCTGGCATCGATCACCACTGAAGCAAGGCTAGTATGGCAATGAGGGAGCTGGTCTCTAAAGATCCTTCCATATTTGATTCTATAACAAATCTGTGGTCTCATCATTGTGATAATTCCCTCAATCTCTCCATCCTTTCCAAGCGGCTTCTTTAAAACTATAACAACAGGGCAGCTAGGTGGCACGGTGAATAGAGCACCAGCCCTGGAGTCAGGAGTACCTGAGTTCAAATCCGGCCTCAGACACTTAATAATTATCTAGCTGTGTGGCCTTGGGCAAGTCACTTAACCCCATTGCCTTACAAAAACATTTTAAAAAGGACTTTAAAAAAGTCATTGAAAGGATCAAATGAGATAATTACTAGAACAAATCATAAAATTTAAGGTCTGTCTGAAGGGCATTTGTGATTTTTCTTTGGATTGCTGGTGCAAGGTGATTATAGTGGGAAAATCACTGGCATTAGAGGTAGAGGACTTGAATTTGAATTCCACCTGATACTTGTTCCCTGTGTGACTTTGGGCCAATCACTTAACTTGTTTGGCTTCTGTTTCTTCAACGGTAAATGAGAGGTTCAGATGGTCATTTATTCAGTCATGTGCCAGAAACTAAGCTAAGTAGTGAGGATACAAAATAAAAGGCAAAAAATGGTTCCTATCCTCAAGGAGCTTACAGTTTAATGGGGAGGGGAGGCACAACAAAAAACCCAAATTTTTGCATGCAAACAAGCCATCTACAGGGAAAAAAAAGATAAATAATTAAAAGAGAGAAGATAACAGAATTAAGAGGGATTTAGTAGTCTATTTCAGCTATGGCACATCCAGTATGTGACCTTGGGCAAGTCACTTAACTTTTCATGTCCTCAGTTTCTCCAATTATAAAATAATGGGCATGATTTCTGAGGTTCTTTATAGCTCTGTCTCTGGTTTTGATTCTATGATTAGCTGAATGAAATTATACAATGATTCACCCTTACTGTAACTAGAATTTTTTTAAAAAATTAACTTAAATTCTTCATTTATTATGTATATTACTATGTATAAGACATGCTGGGAATTAAAAGACAAGGAAGTGAAAGTCCCTGCCCTGAAGAAATAGATGTTCTACTTGAGTTTATATTCATTTCAGAAAGACTTAGCATGTGCTTGTAGTCTGGGGTGGGATGGTACAATATGTGATAAATGACCTTGGGGTTCAGAGATGGGGATCAAAGTGGGCTGGAGTTGCTAGAGAAGGGATTATGGAAGTGATGAGATTTTGTTGGGCAGGCAGAATTAAAAAGGCATTTCAGGTGTTGATGGGAAAGGGATATAACCGGAGCAAACACTCAGAGCTGGGAACGACCACAGAATAGTTTGTTCATCATATCAGGACCAGACAAATTCAAGTTCCAAATAAACAAATTAGGGGCAGCTAGGTGGTGCAGTGGATAAAGCATCAGCCCTGGAGTCAGGAGTGCCTGGGTTCAAATCTGGTCTCAGACACTTAATAATTACCTAGCTGTGTGGCCTTGGGCAAGCCACTTAACCCCATTGCCTTGCAAAAACTAAAAACTAAATAAATAACTAAAGTAGTTGGAATTGGAAGAGCTGAGTTCAAATCGTGACTGTCATTTGTTAGCTGTGTGACTTTGGGTAAGTGTCCTAACCTCTCTGGGCTTCAGCTTCCTCAACTAGATTAGATGACTTTTAAAGTCTCTTCCAGTCCTAAATATCAATCCAATTTCATTCCCCATTTCTCCCCTCCCCATACTGGTTTATGTGAAATAAAGTAAAACTAAAAATTCTGACTGATTAGATGAATTTATTGTGAATTATTTTGCAATTTACAAGTCAGATACTAATAATAGTAATATCTATTATTTATATAGAGCTTCAAGATTTATAAAGAATTTTACAAATATTTTCTTTTTATCTTCACCATGGTAGGCAGTTTTTTTTTTCTGATGAGGAAACAAGCAGGTTGAAAGTAAAAAATTTGCCCAAGGTCACAAAGCTAAGAATTAATTAGCTGTATGGTCCTAGGCAAGTCATTTAGCCTTTGCCTGCCTCGATTTCTTCCCCTGTAAATTAAAAATAATAATATTACTTCTTAGGGTTGTTATAAGGACTAAATGGTGTATATATAAAAGCTTCTGATTTTATTATTGTTATTCTAATGGCTGCTATCATAGTCAGTATTATTTCCATATGTTAAACAATTCTAGTCAGTAGATCCCATCCTTCTCTGTATTTTTAGACCATAACTATGATTTTATTCTATAGGAATTTCCAGGGTGTAAATTCACTCTACCTATGCAGATGGGCAGCTTGCCTATTGCTAATAGTCTAAGAGAATTGGCTCAAATATTGCACAACTAAGTGAATTGTCCAATGCCAGACCATCTCCCTGAGTGGCAATATTCAGGATAATAATGGTTGACATTTATCTAGCTTTTTAAAGTGTACAAAGTACTTTTCATGTGTTAAATCATTTGATCCTTGAACATCCAGGGTACTATGGGTATTATTATGGAATGATGCTGTCATATAGATGTGGTATCACCTGATAGAAGTTAAGCCCTTTGAAGACAGGGACCCTGCATGGAATGACTTAATGCCTGTTAATTTATTGATTGATCGTTGTCCATATTTTACAAATTAAGAAACTGAGGTTCGAAGGATTTAGTATCTTGACCCAGTCACACAGATATTAAGGGTAGCTCTAACCCTAAACTAACATAGCTCTTGATCCTGATGTCCTTGCTCTTTCTACTACTGGACCACACTGCTTTTCTAATCCAATTGATTCAAACATCACTGTTGTGTTATTGTTCATTTGATACTACTACTACCACCACTACTACTACTACCACTACAATGACGATGACGACGACTACTACTGCTGCTAGGATTTCATTGAAGTGATATCTAAAATGAAAGTTTCTGCCATTGCTAGTAGTCAAATAACCATTTGTTAATATGGTTTGCTTAGAACTTGAGGAGGGGTCTTTCATAAGTTTGACCTTAAAAATAACAATCAAATTAAATATGTCTTAACCTTCAGAGTTTGGCCTAATAAGGTACAAAAGTTAACCTCCAAGATTTGGTCTTTAAAAATAGAAAAACAGAATTAAGTTCCCATGCATATTTATTAATATTTCTCTAAGCTAACTGATTATGCAGGTGTGTGTGTGTGTGTGTGTGTGTGGAGTCTGGTTACAGAATCAAACCCCCAAGGATACAACTTTGAAAGGTTTTTTTCAATACAGCTTCTTTATCCAAAAGCAGGATCTGAAAAATTGCTTGTGGCTTGTCCATCAAAGGAAGGAAGCCTTCAACTTAGAATGGGGCTGGATCTCAAGACATACCTAGAGGAGGAGAACATGACAGGATAGATGGCTCCTACCAAACCCACAATCTTTGTGTCTTATCAGTTACGCCAAGATCTTTAAAATGCAAAGTGAATCTTTCTCCTACAGGATGTCAATAAACCCAGTGGTCTTTAGAGGCCAACAGACTCCATCATAGAATCATAAACTTTAAGCTAAAAGGATCTTAAAGATGATTGGATCAAGCTCTGCTGCTACTACTACTACTACTACTACTACTACTACTACTATTATTATTATTATTATTATTTTGAGGTAATTGAGGTTAAGTACTCAGAGTTACACAGATGGTAGGTGTCTGAGGTCAGATTCAAACTCAGGTCCTCCTGACTCTAGGGCTAGTGCTCTAGCTATTTTACCATCTAGCTGCTCCAAACTCCCTTCTTTTAGAGGGGAGAAAACTGAAATGCAGAGAAATTAAGGTCTTTATCCAAGATCACATAAATACTGACCAAGGAATGCTTTGAATCCATATTCCTGAGTACGACTTTAGACTATCCTTTGCATTGCTCCTTGTAGACAGAAACCAAGGAGTTTCCACTCTACAGTAGAAGACAATACATAAATGATAAATATAGATGCATACAAGATATTACCCCATCCCACTTGAAGAAATATCCCACTGGAATAAATCATTGATGATATTAGGAAAGACTTTGGGCAGGAGGTAATCAGTATCTGAGTGCTATCTTGAGAGAATCTAGACTTTCCTTTAGGCAGAAGTGAGAAAGGAGAATATTCTAGCCTTGATTAGCGGCTAGAGAAAGTTCATTGTTGGGAAGGCTGCCATTTTGGCTAAAGAGTATTTGAAGGGGATCAATAGGAAATAAACCTGGGGAGGTAGGTCTTGGAGTTAGGTGGTGGAGGGACTTAAATGCCAATTTCTCCTGGCTTTTAGATTCATCCATCCATTCCCTCATTCATGCCTTCAGCGTTTGAGTTTATCACTATTATATTACAGAAACTGATAGAATGCTTAATCTGGGATCTCTCTAGAAGTTTTCAGAGTTAAAGCGGCATGCATTCTCTGTAATGGATATGGCAGGTTGTTGAAAACTGCTTCCAGAACGGGGAAAGAGACATTGGTGTGCCTGCTTTATAGGTCACGTTTACATCTCAGACTAGAGGAAAGGTAGAGATTTAGCAATGTGCTGGTAAATTGATGTTACTAAACAAGGCAGGATTAGACAGTGGCCATTCATCTATTTGGATGAAATTGGTTCTGCCTTCAGTTTTTGTCTTGCCTATATTTTTTAAATGTTGGTGGGGGAGATTCACAGTTGCATATTTTTGGTGCCAGCCACTATTCATAATTTAGCCGTAGCCATTTGTATTCCATTGCCTAGCCCAGAGTTCCCCTTTATTACAGGACCACATCTCCCAATTCATTCCCATCAGGTAAACTGTTCAGATAGAGGCCAACCTGTGCTGGAGAGGACAAGCAGTGAATATTTTGCATTTATCTCTCTCCACTGATCCATGATCCTTTCATGCCCATACTTCAACCTCATGGACAGGTGAGTTCAGTTAGAGTTGTCCCCATCTGGCCATAGCTTCTGAGAAATGGTTTTAATTTATCCCTTGCCTATCATCTGTTTTCAAACTATTTGCTTCACTATTAGGCAAAGGTAGGGCTAGAATGCATTTTTGATTTATTCATATATAGGGGGTTAAGGAGAGAGAGAGAGAGAGAGAGAGAGAGAGAGAGAGAGAGAGAGAGAGAGAGAAGAAAAGAAAATGGAAAATAGATTGAGAATGAACAATTTCAGCACCAAGCATCTGTTATTATCTTGAGAGATTTGATCACCTGAAAAAGCAATAAGAAACGTAAATTAACCTCGTTGCTGGTGATGAAGTTCACAGGGGGTTGGACTTCACTGAACCATGGTTTTCTTTTTTTCTGGACTACCTGGTTTCTCTTGAGTATTCTTCTTTCAAAGTCTTGTATATAAAATATGCACAAAGCTATTTATCCCATGCTGCTTCTGTGACTATATTTGATCAGCAAAAAAGAGCCCGTGTGCCTAAGTGATCATCTTCCCCTCCCCCAAGGATCCACAACATGATAGTTGTAATGTTTTCTTTCACAGTTTCATTTTGTTTTTGTTTTTAAGTTCTTGTGGGGAGGGGGTACTTAGTCATCACACTGAAAATGTGACCAAAAATAGAAATAGCATTAGCAACCATATATCTTTAATTCAGGGAGCAGACCAAAACAAACAAAACACCAGCGAAAACAACAAAACAGCTCATCTTCTAGTCTCATTTTATTTGTTTTTTCTTCCCTGAAATTCTGTGTTTATGAAATTATAAAAATATAGATTAAGTCTAGAAGGTACCTTAGAGTCCATCAAGTCCACCTACCCCATATCATAAATGAGGAAACTAAGTCCCAAGTAGGAAATGTCTTCCCTTGGGAATCACAGATAACAAGCATCTGAAGGAATTTTGATTCCAAGTCTTCTTGACTCCAGATCCATCACCCTATCCACTATGCTACACCACCTCTATATCCCATTGTCCCTCACTGTTCATTTATTATTGCTCAATGCTTACATTCTTTTGCAATCTTTCACCAAAAGAATACATATTTCTATATACTTCTCTTAAGCAATTCAATTTTGCAAATGCTGATTGACCTCCCACTATGTGGCAGATACTGAAGATACAAAGACCAAAACAAAATTGTCTGTTTTTTCGAGGTTCCCACATGCCAATAGAAAGACAATCCCTTTTGCTTCTAGTGCCTTCCCTCTGTTCATTATATCTTATTTGTCCTGTTTGAATTTATTTATTTATGTGCTATCTCCTTCATTAGACTGGGAGCCATTTGAGGACAGGGAGTGCCTTTTGCATTTTTTTTTTTTTTGCATCCTCAGGGTAAGCCCTGTGCTAAGGCACATAGTAGGCACAATTAAACAAAAGTTTGATTAATTGACTCAACAAATAACTAAATAATTGCAGTGTTTATATAAAATAATACAAACCAACTTGATGAGGAAAGAATAGTGCCAATGACTGGGGAATCAGGAAAAGTCATTTAAAGGGAGTAGCTCCTGAACTGTCTTTGTGGGGAAACTAGCAGTTCCAAGAGATCTAGGTGGGGAGGAAACACATTTTAGATAAGGGGACCAACTCCATAATACCATGGAGGCAGAAGATAGGTTGTTGAATGCAGGTAAGAGGTAAAGTGTTAAAAAAAAAATGAAAGTGAAGAGTATGAGAAGTTCTAATCATCAATGGTTGCTGTTGACCATTTCTCTGATACTTTCCAACAAGAAGTACCAGGTCCTAAGAAAACGCTGCTCACCCCTGAAGGTTTAAGCTAGATCCATACCATGAGAGACTTTGGGAAATTCTAAGTTTCTGTATGGTTCTCCCAGAGCTGGCTACCTTTCTAGAACCTAGATATGTCTCTTTCATGGATGGAAGTCCTTGAATTGTTAGTATAAGAGTGAGGATTTTGTGGATTTATTTGATTTAACTTTTGGTTTAGCTCTTATGCACCAGAAACAAACAATGCTACCATTTTATCTTCTTTTAGGGTTTTTTTTTTAGTTTTTTTTTTTTTTTTTAGGTTTTTGCAAGGCAAATTGGGTTAAGTGGCTTGCCCAAGGCCACGCAGCTAGGTAATTATTAAGTATTTGAGACCGGATTTGAACCCAGGTACTCCTGACTCCAGGGCTGGTGCTTTATCCACTGCGCCACCTAGCCACCCCACCATTTTGTCTTCTTGTTGAGTTTCATATGTATGTAATAGGGTTCAAGACTATTCGCATGATAGGATCCTCTTTGGTTTCAGTTATTTAATTCTCCATACCTGTCGGTGAGAGCTTGAGAAAAGATAGATGTTAGGCTTCTGATTTCTAACTCTGAGACGATATAAGATCCTTGAAGGAGAGAAGGATTTGGGGAAGAAGTCAAGATGGACATGGATCATGTCCCTATCCCCAAATTACCATAGTAGAGACTTTCGGGAATTTTCCCTTGGGTGAGATCTGGGATTCTCTCTTGATTTGAGGTGACATCTTACTCCCAGGTGAGAAACTCACTCACTTAAGTGTATTTTCTGGTTTTTCTCATCCATGTATCTTTCTGTGATTTGTCTTGACTGTTACCTTATATAAATGAGTTTATTTGCTATTTGCTGTGTGTGGTATTTATATAACTCACACATGATAGGAAGGTACTCATTTCCCATTAATGGATAGTAAATGAGAGAAGGGCTTGAATCTGAAATTCATTTTCCCTGGACTAACAACACTTGGTATTGGTGGTGCAAAAAAAGATATAATTCTAGAGAAGATTCTAGGATACTTACCCATTCCTCCCTCGGCAGGCCACATCTAGATAGGAGGATGTGGAGCTAAAAATACACAGAGAAAATATAACATAACATAATACAATATAATATAAAATATTATTGTACACCTTGAACAATCATATTTGCACAGAATAATGGAGTTAACCACCAGAGCACAGATTAACTGTGCCCCTTATTGCCCCTTAGCCTTAATAAAAGCAATACACATACATAGGTATATCCTTAAGATCATCTTCCTCCTAGACTGTAGTCACACTTTTCCACTCTATAACAATATTCCAAATACAGGAATTCTTAGGAATATGGCTCGAACTCATATCTCCCCAACAAATGTTCTCCCTGGTAACCAACAAGATCTAATGAGATGGTATATGAAAAATGCTTTGCAAACTTAATACACAATATAAATGTGAGAATGATGAGATGGTGATGGTGATGGTGATGTGGATTATGATGATGACAATGTCATTGTGCTACCTAATAGAAGCAAGTTTGATGCTCCTAATAGTCAGAAAGATAAACTGACTGTTCAGAGAAGCCAAGGAAGGAGAGAATTTCAAGAAGAAATAAAGTTCACCAAGTATCATAGATAGCCTCATTGAATTAGTACTTCAATGGAACTTGAACCATCTTCTCCAACTCCCTCTAATTTAGAGATACAAACTGGCTTATCTAAGATATCACAGGCTATGGCTTGCGTTATGAAAAGAAAATTTAGAAAACATGTTTTCTGGGTGACCCACAGATTGGCTGACCATGTAACAGAGTATGAGGGCCCCACCTATGAAAAGTATAAACAATTACCAAAATTCCATGACATACGAACACTCAAGAGGAGGCTGTTGTTTAGACTCCTGATTCCTTTGCTTAACAGTCTCTCCTATTTATGGGGGAGTTTGAGTTTTCTTAGCGACATGATCACAGTATGTCCTTCAATTCAATTCATTAAATATTTATTTAGCTTCTAGAACAAAAAAACAATATTTCTTGCATTATGAAAAATCCAAATTGGATCAGTATCTACTTGTCCCCCATGCTGAAATACAGATGTGGCTCCTATAAAGGAATGAAAACCTCTTCTCAAATATCTATAAGAGGATTTAGTTACCACCAGATATTCAATGTATCAAGGGGAAATCAATAATGAACAATGGCTCAGCAACAATTTAGAGACAGAGCTAGCATCAGTTTCTCTTTAACTTTCCCTTGCTAAAAAGGAATAGGAAAAGCAGAACATGGTAAGGTGAGCAATTAAGGGGGACAGGGGAAAGAGAGTTGTTTGGACTCGCTATGCTTGGTGTCTCACCAACTGAGACACCGCTCTCAAGAATCTCCCTTGCAGCCGATGGGCTGTGTCAAATTCTTCTATTGTTCTACCATTCTTTTAGAACTGTGTTATACATGGGGGCTCCACGGTAGGAGGAAGGACACCACTTGACAGGGCATTCTCTTTTGACATCCTCAATTAGCCCCACATCTGTGCTTATGGATCCCTAGGTAGAGGGTGAAATCTTATCTTTCAGTATCTTTTGTATAATTCCTCTACCCCCTCAATTCCAGAGAGAATTCATAAGTGATATTTCTATCAACTTGAAATTAAAAAAAAAAACTTTTTTAGAAGCATCAGATACATTTTAGGGCAAGAGATAATTTTCTTAGGGGGGAGACCTCCCAGTCGGAAAATTCCCTCTACTGATACCATTTAGCAACTTGTCTAAAATGTACCTTTAGAGAGTGACCTGGGGGTGTCTTGGAGATCATGACTTGTCTATAATCAAATTAGTAGTGTGTGTCATCTGATGCTTAACGTGTTTATGGAATTGAATCACCTTCCCAGTTAAATAAGTCTTTCCCTGTAAACAATATATATGGTACACCATAGAAGAAGGAGGTAATAGGTAAGCTTCATGCCAATGCAAATTGCCATTGATTGTTCCATAGCCCAATATAGGGTCAGGCAGGAAAATCATCCAATAGAACAAAAAATGAAGACTTTCTTTTTAGTTGAAAAATGAGATTGGGAAATTTTGGTCTGGGTGGCTCTTGATTCATATTTCCTCCTGTAAGAACGGAAAGCCATTTTAGTTATCATTGAACACACTCCACTAGGGAAAGACGTGCCAACTTCAAAGTCGGTCACTGTCATCGTCTGTCTTTTGAGTTACCCTTGAAGGTATGCAAATCTCAATTGATCGCCCTTCAACACAAACATTGGATGTTATTTAAAAAAAACAGATATTGATTCTTCTTAGGTGGAGTGTGTGCTAAGTTGTGTGAGAAGCTCCTGAAAGTTGTTGGGACAATCATAAAAAGAGGTGATTTGAAAGTAACCTTTTTATTCCACAAGATTTACACAATTGGACACTGTGTCTTGGGAAATGCCATCAATTCTTTTGTCTTTGCATTGTAGAGCTAATAGTTAACAAAACTATTGGTCTCATTCTCCTTATCAGAGAAATATCAGAAAATAAGTTTTAAAATGTGTAATCTTTACAGAATCAGTAGCAAGACTTTCAAAGTCAGTTATTTTTTTTTCTAATTCACAGTCAGTCCTTCCCTTCTCTGAGCCTGTACTTTGTAGATCCTTTTAGCTTGATGCATTTCAAACTTAGCATCCACTGGGTACCCATCACCATCAAGAGGAGACACTCTTTACTACAACCTGTAACCTCTCTGGTTCCAATTTGCAAAATGCAAATTGGGTACTCAAGTGAGTGCCACCTGTTAGTCACTCTCAATGTCCAGACAGAGAAAACTGCTTTGAAAATTAGTTGAAAGTGGCCATGAAAAAAGCATTTTTGGACTTGAGGTGTGAATTCTCAGAAAGGCAAAATGACACGGAGAAGCAGTGCCCAAAGCAGATGGCAGAACCAAATTGTGGGATTTGGAAAGCAAAGCAGTAGAAATCAAAAGTAACAAGTAAAAATCCCACTAGTTCTGGAGTTGGGGAATTAGGGTTCAAATCCCACTTCTGTCATCACCATGGTGATCTGAGCAAGTAACTTAATGTTCCTCAGCCTCAGTGTCCCCCTCTGTAAAATGAAGATTGCCTTGGAGAGGTACCTCTCAACTGGATATTTTTGATTCTGGGGGATTATGAGTGGGGAAAAAAATTTGAACAAAAGAAATTCTTGAATCTGTCCCATCTGGACTTCCTTGGGGATTTACAGCCTGGGAACCTTCCAGAGCCTTAGTCAGGAGGCATTGTCAGAATCTAACAGACACATTGTTTGAATGTTCTTGGAACAAAAGTGACAGGTCAGATGCCCTATTTCTTCCCAGATGCTTTCTTGGATTTCCTCCCTTGGATTGTTCCCTTCTTTCCATTCTATTCTTCATTGGTTTCTATTTACCTTAAATCTATATTTCCTGCTATTTATGTGTTTGGTGTTCAAAGTCCTTTATAATTTGCTCCTCCATCCCTACCTTTCTAGTCTTCTTACCAATGACCCTAACTCCTCCCCATCCAACCATGTACCCTGTTTGTAAACATTTCAGACTCTTGTTTCATTCTGTCTATGCATTCCTTCCTAACTGGAAACTCTTATCTACCATTTAGCTTGGTTAGCAACTAATCCCTAATCAAACACAATTATTCTAGATAGGAATAGATTGTAGAAGTAATATGGACTTGTCAGTCTAGAATGGTGACGTCACATTGAAATAGATTATAGGGGCCTCTGGACCCCTTGTTTGACACCTTTGACCTAGAGATCTCTTTTGATTGCTACTATTAGTAGTAAAAAAAATGAATATGTAACTCCAATAGCATTATATATTTCTAGATAACATACAATTATACTCATGATTTTATATTATGAAATTAGTACACAGTAGGAGGGAAGGAGACAATAAAGAAGAAATTCTATGATCCTGGTGTCATGGAGGATTACTAGAGTTTATTAAGGAGTAGAATGACACCCAGAAAAATTACTTTGACTGTGCGTTGACAATGGATTGGAAAGGACAGAGACTTCAGTCAGCAAGATGAGGCTTTTGTGATTGTCCAGGGGAGAGGCTGATAAGGGCTGGAATTGAGGTATTAGCTGTGTTCATGGAGAGAGCAATAACCAAACTGAGTTAAATTCAGTCTTGATTCAGAGCTCAAAAAATGTAATAATTGGTTGAAGACACACAGGTTAGCTGGCTTTCACAATATTAATTGTACCAAGAGGGCCATTTGGGTGATGTAAAACCAAAAAGTTGCCTCTTTATTCATGGAACAACTGTGTATATTTTGCATTTTAACTGTACTTTGAAAAGCAGGCTCAGGGACACTTGAATCTGGGAAATGACCACCTGGGAGTTTGTAAAATGCTCAGTAGATTTTTGTGGTGTTTAACTGAGACCTTGTGAAAGGAGACAAACATGTAAATGAAATCAACTTGCTCAGACCTCTGGGATCCATTACAGCCTGGAGATACTCTTAACAGATAATTAGCCAGGGCTGTTAATCAAGTTTAACAGGTGTTGAGTAATGAACTGAGACAGGGCATCTGCTGTGACCGGCTTCCTTCTCTAATCTGGTTAGGCAAGCCTAATGCCAATTGGAGACCAGAATGCTTTGAAATGAGATTCACCATTGTACTTTCCAATGCCACCATCCATCTCGTCGTCGTCGTTGAAGAATTGGTGACATTCACATTCACGAGAACACATAAGGAATCTGTCCAAAATCCCCCAAGTGAAGAGTATAAATGAACTTAGGTTTCTTGCATTTTTCACATCTCCTTTCTTTCCTTAATAAAAGTTAAATCTTTCCATGTTCAACATTTTACTGTAGAGGGAGGGACAAAACCCACTTAAAAATTTAATTATATCTTTTTTTAAAAAAAAAAGATCTCCTTTATTTCCCAATATTCCCCTCCCTGGAATGCCAATCATTGTAACATAGGAGGGGGAAAATGCAAAAACCAAACCAATTCAACAAAGTAGCCACTAGATAAAATGGAAAAAGTTGTGGCTGTAGTGTCAAAGGACCCATGGACAAATCTCTCCACTGATGCATACTATCTATGATATCAAGTGAGCCACTTATTCTCACTGACTTTCAGATTGGAGCAAGATGCCTCTGAGGTTCCTTCAGTTCCAGATTTGTGATCAATTAAATCTGATGATAAATGCAAAATTCCACACCTATAGACCCCCAAATCTGCAAATAAGGATCACTAAATGTATCTAAATCAATATTGAGAAAGAGACAGAGACAAAGATAGAGACACTGAAAATGAGAGCAAGAGAGAAAGAGTGATACTAAGAAAGAGACATAGAGACATGAAAAGAAGATCAATATAAAAAAAATCTAATATTCTTGATTTCATTGTGGAATGTTATATTAGATTTGGAATCAAATTAGCAGTATCTATAAGGCAAAATTTAATAATGACTAGTTTTCAAATGGGAGACAGAACAAGAATAGACAGTGCTGGGGGATCTTATCTGAATGGACTACAAAGCACATAAGAAAAGTAGTTTGATGCTCTGAATTCAAATCATCTCAATTTCATATTTTTTGATTTTTAAGCTCTATTTGAAACCAGTGTCTATTAAATAAAATGAATTAAATTAGGAAGTATAAAAATCCAAATCAGCCGACACTTTAATAGCCAAAACTCTGAAGGTGGAAAAACAAAATCCATGAGCCCGGTTTAAGTACTAAATCCCAAATGTTGGAGATGTGCAACTATGACAATGGTTATATTGTTATACTTGGGTTCATTTCGAGTAATCCCAGTTGCAGCATGTGCTGAATTTTCTAATTTTGAACACTAGTTTCATGGTTCTGGCAAAATTACAAGGACATTTACAAATAAAGTGCTGCAAATTGAAAAACAAAGCTTTCAAATTTAAATGAAAATTCAATGAATGGAAACAATCTCCCCAAATACGGGATTATGTTAGTCAATGGCAAAATGGAAATTGCTGTGAGACATCCTGCCAGGTATGCTATAGGATCCATTATTGGACCCGATGAGAAAATACTCATTGTTAAAACAGTCATATCCATGGGAATAAGTAAGTTTTAATATTGTTAGATGGGGGATCATAGTGATTTGATTTTCTAACATGTTTTAGATCATCCTTATGTCATTCGGAAATATCATTAAATGGCATTTAAAAACTAATTTTAAAGCATAGAAAGACAACCAAAGCTTCTGCAGAGTGAAGCAAGAAAACAATATACACAGTAAATGCAGCAGTGTAGATAAAACAAGGACCAGAAAACAATTGAAAGTAACTGTTGAAAAATTACAAAGAACAAGCCTGACATTAATAAAGTGATATGAAAAGAGACCTCTCCCCACTTCTTTGTAGAGGAGCAAACTTGACGTCTGTGTGGAACATGGCTATGAGTTCAGATCTCTTTCATGTTTAGAAAATTTTGTTTTTTTAAACTTTTATCTTTTAAAAATTATTTTATGTTAAATGTCTAGGAGAAAGGAGAGACAATATACCTAATCCTTCTTAAGGGGATTCTTAAGAATATAAGAAGGCATTTAAAAATGTAAATACAGGGTGGCTAGATGGTGCAGTGGATAGAGCACTGGCCCTGGAGTCAGGAGTACCTGAATTCAAATCTGGCCTCAGACACTTAGTAATTACCTAGCTGTGTGGCCTTGGGCAAGCCACTTAACCCCATTGCCTTGCAAAAACCTAGATAGATCGATAGATCGATAGATAGATGATAGATAGATAAAATGTAAATACAAAAGATATCATTAAAATTTATTTTAAAAAAAAAATTTGATAGAGTTTCTTCTGAGGATTTAGCTGTAGTTTGTTTAAAACAAAGAGCTCTACCATTGCAAAAGTATAATTGGAGTAGAATGAGAAAGTGGAATGGAATAATACTACTGACTTCCTTGTTTTCTTTTAAACTCCAACAAAATTCCACCTCCAGGAAGCCTTCCACAACTTCCCTTATTTTAGCAGGAACTTATTATTAATAATAAATTATTTTTAATATTTAATATTAACATTAATATTATTTAGCAGGCACTTATTGATAAGAATGACCAGGTTAATGACCCCCATTTCTATTTGATTTTGACACCTCTGCTATGGAAAGCCAAATCTTATTCTCAGATTCTCAAACATCATCTTTATTTTCCAAATATGTCTATTTCAGAGTCCTTCAAAATGGCAGAAAAGGTGAAAACACCTCCCCTGCCTCAGACTTGATGATGCCTAATGGTGCTTCCTAAGTTTCTTCTGGTGCAGTATTATCATTTGTACCTGTATGCATCACTAAATTAGGGAAAGGTAAGATTTGTTGTCAAGTCTCAGATACCTCTTTCTGACAGACAAGTAGACCTCCCATTAAATAGCCAGGGATGGATGGAGGTGGGGAAAGAAAGAGAGTGTGTTATGGAACACCTTTCACCTAGTAGGAGACTATGGTGAGATTTATGATCTTGCCTTTTTGATGTTATGCCAATAAAATGTAAAAACACAATTTAAATCATCAGCAAGAGACACTGTGTAGGAAATAGAGATTCTTGTAGGCTTCTGTTTGAGACTTATGAATTAGAAAAGTCATGGATGGATGATTTAGAGCAAAAGGAATTTTAAAGATCATCTAGTCTGGCTGCCTCAATTTACAGAAAAGGAAACAGTCTTAGAAATGGTGACTTTAGGGGACAGCTAGGTGGTGCAGTGGATAGAGCACCAGCCCTGAAATCAGGAGTACCTGGGTTCAAATCCGGTCTCAGACACTTCATAATTACCTAGTTGTGTGACCTTGGGCAAGCCACTTAACCCCATTGCCTTGCATAAACCTAAAAAAAAAAAAGAAATGGTGACTTTATCAAGGTTACATGGGGGAGCAAGGAGAGTTAGGATTTTAATTCAGTCATTGGACTGAATCCAAGAGTTTTTTTATCACATAACATGAAGGCGGTACAGTGGATCAAGGGCTGGTCTTGTAGTCAGGAAGACCTGAGTTCAGACCCTGATTCAAATCCTTATTTTTCTATATGACCTTGGCCAAGCATTTGGACAAGCAGGGCCTGAACTTGGAGTTGTTCTAGTCATATCCAACCCTTCCTGATCCCATTTGAGGTTTTGTTGGCAAAGATACTGAAGTGGTTTGCCCTTTCCTTAACCATCTCATTTAACAGTTGAGGAAACTGAGGCAAATAGGGTGAAGTATCTGGAAGTAAGAAAGTTCAAGTCTTGCCTCAGACACTTTATTAGTTGTGATACCTTGGGCGAGTCATTTATCCTTCTTCCATTTCAGTTTCCTGTATCTTCAGATAATAACAGCACCTATTTCCCAGGATTGTTGTATAGATCAAATGAGATAATAATATAACACACTTTGAATACCTCAAAGTAGTATATGATGTTAGTTCTTCTTTATCCTTTCTGTGCCTCAGTTTCCCCATTTATATAATAAAGGGACTAGACTTGCTCATCCACAAGGTCTCTTGCAGCTCCAAGACTATGATTGTGTAATCCTACAACTATAGCCTGCTAACTTTAGTTTCTTAACTCCCCATCTGCCTTTTCCTGCCCTCATTCTGCCCATCAGAATCTCTACTCCACAGATATCAGAGTGTGCTCTGATTTTAGGCTGATTACTGATTATAAAGATCCCAAGGTGAGACAACCACATAACAAGACAGATGACTTCAACTAGCTTGATTACTCCTTTTGAGGAAGAGATAACGAGCAAGCGATGGACTGTATTCCCTCAGAAGGCTCACGTTGTACCATAGATGTTGTCAATGTGGTTTCTAAACAATCCCAAGGCACCATCTTGCTGAGCAAAAGGTCTGTTTCCAGTCACTTAGAAGTTCATCTCCTTCCTAGATTTCAACAGGTGACTGCCTCTCAACTATGTCCATAGTGAAACATTTATGTTTTAGTATTGTACCCAGAACTAAACCAATATGGGAGGGCTTCAACAGCATTTTTGTAATGACCATCTGGCACAATTTTTTCTTGACCTCATCTGAAATGGAAGGTCTTGCCAATCACGAAGCAGATCCACAACCTTGCTGTGATTTTCAGCATTCGCAAATAAATAGTCTTCACCTGGAAATGCTCACTCCTGAAAGATCAACCACTATGGCAACAGTCTTGAGTATATACCATTATTGGATGTGACCATATGACCCCCACAAGTTTTGGAGCATGTTCCTTTCTTCTCATCAGCTCTCAACGTAATATATAGTAAGTTATAGCAATCTTTCTACCGATGAAGACAATAATTAAACAGTCCTTACTCTTAAAACATTAAATGCTGTTGGGGAGAAGTAATAACATATCTCCAAATAAATAAAGCCAAAGTAGTTTTAAGGGGCAAAAGGAAACTTTAAAAAGTGAAGAATCAGGAAGGGTGTAATGTAAGAGGTGAGGTTAATAGAGCATTGAAGGAAGTTGAAGATTACAAAAGATGGAGGTGAGAAGGGAATATAGAATAGAGATAGAACAATGTGTATGGAAAACATTAGAAGGGTCACTGCCTAGTCTATAAGGGAAATAATGTTCAATTAGTCAAGAAAAGGTGAGTCTGGACTGAGAATGAAGGGTTTGAAATTGAAAATGGAGGAATGGTGTATCTCTATATAAATGATATATATGAACATTCCTGTTTACAGATATAATCTATATATACATAAATGTAATACATCTCATTTCCCTTCAAGTTTTCTTCAAAGGATCCTAGATTTGTATTTGCCAGGCAATTTAGAGATATCCTACAACTTTTGTAGTTGAGAAATCTGAGACTTACAGAAATTAAGTCACTGACCTTAGATCATACAGAGAGTGAAATGAAGAGGGAAGGAAATAATCGTTCAATCTACATTTATTTCATTCACTTTGCATCTGCTGGTTTTAGCTCCATGGAACACATTGCTACTCCTAGGATATCCTCAGTGTGTCTAGATGCACCATCATGCTGTTAACTAAAGCCTTCATTAGTACCACCTCCTTCATCTTCTCCTCTCCTCTGTATGGAGACCAGGAGGGCAGAGTGCCAAGCTCCTCCCAATGCCTTCCTTTAAAGAGGGTAGAAATTGGACTCTTAGCTCATCCCATTTTGCATCTGCTGCCTTCCCCCGACCCCTCCTCACTTTCCTGCCTCCTTTTGTGTGTTTTCTCTTCATTTAGATGATAAGCTTCTTGAGAATAGGATTTGTCTCTTTTTATTAATTTTATTTTCATTAATTAGCACAATGTAGGGTGTTAATAAATATTATTTGATTTTATTAAGTGTCTATGTTGGCCCAGACCAGGGACTGTGCCCAGGACTGGGGATATAAAAAGAAGTCAAAGACAGTCCCTGTCCTCAAGAACCTTATAATCTAATGGGGGGAAGCAACATGTAAACAACTACATAAAGGATAAATCGGAAATAATTAACAGTGGGAAGGCATTAGAATTATAAAGGTTGAAGAAACTTCCAGTAAAAGATGAGATTTTAATTGGGGAGGAAGCCAAAGAGGATCAATAATGGAGAACATTCCAAACATGGAGGACTGATAGAGACGGAGTGTCTTATTTATAGAACTAGCAGGCCAGTGTCCACTGGATCTAAGAGTATGAGAAGGGGAATAAAATATCTGAAGACTGGAAAAGTAGAAAGGGCTAGGTTTTGAAGGACTTTGAATGTCAAACATAATATTTTGTGTTTGATTCTGGAGAAAATAAGGAATCACTGGAATCTATTGAGTAGGCTATAGTATGCTATGAATTTTGTTTTGAGGAAAATTACTTTAATGACTAAATGGAGAGTAGGTCAGAGAAGGCAGAGACTTGAGATAGGCCAACTTGCCAAAAGGATATTATGGTAGGTCAGGTAGGAGATGATGGGACATGTACCAGAAGGGGGAAAATAGTGAAGGTGAAATGGATGGGGATGGGGGTGAGAGATAGGAGGAGGGAAATGAAGGTTGGAAGAACACATCCCTTTCCTAACTTGTGCCCCTCCCTTTCCTTCCTTCCTTCCTTCCTCCCTCCCTCCCTCCCTCCCTCCCTTCCTTCCTTCCTCCTTTCCTTCCTTCTTTCCTCCTTTCCTCCCTCCCTTCCTTCCTTCCTCCCTTCCCTCCTCCCTGCCTTCCTTCCTTCCTTCCTCCTTTCCTTCCTCCCTCCCTCCCTCCCTCCCTCCCTCCAGAGCATACTCCAGTATTCTCTTTGTCTTCAGCCCCTGATGCAGGGCACATCCTGCAGGAGAATAACTAACCATTTTCTGCATACCAAACTTTTCCTAATGAAGCCCCAAATCACATTAATTTTTTAGTTCCCATGTCACACTCACACTGTTGACTTTTAATAAGTTTGCTGTCCTCAAAGGTCCCCAGGCCTTTTTCATATCAGCTGTTGCAAAGACAGGGTTCCCTCCCCTTCCACTTGTGACTCTGATTTTTTGTGTGTGTGAAGTGTAAAACTTCACACTTATTCCTATTAAATTTTCTATTATTGGAGGTGCAGTCCCTCATTCTGGCTTGGATCCAGTATGTTAACTATTCCTTCTAACTTTCTGTCAGTCACAAATCTAATGAATGTATCCAGGTGCACAGAAATGCTGAAATGACTAGGACCAAGAACTGGTGTTAGAGGCTCTCTACTAGAAACCTATCCAATGACACTGATCTCTTGATCACCACCCATCTCAACCATTTCTGAAGCCCTCACAGAATAGCTGAGCCCAGCTCTCCATCATCTTCAAAAGAATATGAGGACAGACTTTGTCAGATCACTTCTTGAAATTCAACTTATTCCTGGTCCCCTTAAAAGGAGAGACTCAGAAGGGAAGCCACATTGTTTTAAATTTGGTCCAACCTGACCAGATAATAATGGAACCATTGCCTTCCTTGTACTTTATATTATGTTTTTGGCAATCTAATAAACATTTAGAATTCATATTTGATATCCAAATAATAATGTTGACATACATTGAGCTTAAACTAATACTCTTATGTTATTTCAACATAAAGAACTGTCATATCCAATCTTCACTAATCTGTAAATGTTTAGTAGTTTTTAAACTTTATGACCTTATATTTATTCCCATAAAATTAAACCTGATTTGTTTGAGCCTATGATTTCAAACTTGGATAATCTTTTGAAATGTGGGATTTGCCATCTATCACATTAATGTCTTTCAGAATTCCGTATCACATTAATGTCTTATAAAGATACCTTCCAATTGTTCAAGTGAGAAATTAATAAGGGCAAAGTGCTTAGCAAATCTTAAAACTTTATATTAGTGGAAATGATAATCACACATTTACACCCCATGACTTTGAATCTGAACTACTTGTACCTCACAGTGTTAATTAATGAAGCAAATTTGATAATATCATTATTCTCCCTGGTGCTTGATAGAGCACCAGCCCTAGAGTCAGGAGGACCTGAGTTCAAATCCAGCGTCAGACACTTAATAATTACCTAGCTGTGTGACCTTGGGCAAGATACTTAACTCCATTGCCTTACAAAAAAATATTAAATAAAACAATAAATAAAATTTTTAAAATTGGATAGGATTATCCTAGACCTCCATTAATCATGAGAAGCTATCCCTCCAGGTTGAGTTTGATCCATTAATTTACTCCATTAGGAACTATTGTTGAACTTCAAAGTCGTGAAGAGCAAAGCTACTAATATAAAGTCTATTTTTCTTTAACTTGTCCCAATATGAGTCCTGGGAAACTTGGGAAAATATCTTACTGAGTCCAAACACAGTGGACATTTATGTAAAACTTTGAATATGGCATTGTATTACCTCCTTTGGGCCTCCCCACATTACTTTGAGGTAGATTCCATTTATATAATCAGTATGGAAGCAGAAGCTCAGATTATTCAATGATCTGCTCCTGATTGTGTAGTTAGCAGGGGTCATCTGGAATTTAAACCTAGATGTTTCTAACTTCAATTTCAATGTATTTTCTCCCATCAGTGTCTATAATATTCCTCCCAATCTATCAATCTACTAATGCTATTAAAATAGATAAAATACAAACATGTGCACACACATATGTGTGTAGATATATCTACATTTACATGTGTGTGTGTGTGTGTGTGTGTGTGTGTGTGTGTGTGTGTGTGTGTAAAATTTCTATTAAAAGAAGCAATACTGACCTGTGGACTGGAAATTGAAGGGCATGAGGAGAAATGATTGAAAGACTAGAATCTGCATGTAGCCATTAGAAATAGCTTTTGAAAAATTAATTTGGGGGGGGCTGAGATTTTTCAATACTACATAGTGGCATAACTGTTAAATTATATATCTCTCCTTTCCCCCCCTTTTAACATAAATAATGGAAATATTGTTTACCCTACAGGTACCAATTCATCTTTGTTCTATGAAGTAAAATTCCTGAGGAAAGCATTTATTATGCACATGAGGTAGTCATGTTTTAAAGATTAATATCTGGTTATGTTAATTCTTTTCCAAAGCACAAAAAAGTGATTAGGGCCTATTATATATTTATCACTTGCCCATTTTAATATTTTAAATCACAGCTTGGTATGCTGCGATCCATTGTAAGACCTTGTGAGGATGCACCTATAGTTGTATGATGGGTGTAAAATTAACAGTTGTCACCGTGGTAAATAACAAGTCCATTCTTCCCTAGTTGTCTGTCTTTCCTTCTCTGTTTTTAATGATTTCCATCTCTCTTCCAATATTCTGTTTAACCCCAAAGAGAGTAACAATTATCCACAAATTATCTTCCATCTTGTACCATCTGGATACCAATTCATCGATTTCTATGCTCCTGCTCAGAAGCTAAGCTCTGGCAAAGAAACCTAAAAAGATTTCTTCTTTCATTTTCTCTCCCTCTTGATGAAATGTTTTAAAGTTAAAATCAACTGTTGAAATGTTTTATTACAGTTATATATTTTACTCCAAGTATGTGGTATTGCTGGGAGACTTTTCTCTTGCATCTTGAATTAATCTGTTTCTGCTTTTTTTCCTCTCCTTTGTCCTTTGATGTAAATCACGACTTCTCTGAGTTTCCGAATGGGACATCCAAATGTTTTTCTTGTATGTGTATTGCAATAGGCTCATTACTGAAAGTTGGCTCCAGTGAGTTGTGTTATCTATAATTCTCCACCATGTCTATTTTTTTAGGTTTTTGCAAGGCAAATGGGGTTAAGTGGCTTGCCCAAGGCCACGCAGCTAGGTAATTATTAAGTGTCTGAGACCAGATTTGAACCCAGGTCCTCCTGACTCCAGGGCCGCTGCTTTATCCACTGCACCACCTAGTTGCCCCCTCCACCATGTTTTAAATGGGTTGTGACGAACACCATTCTGCAACTGGTGAAACTGGAATTGGGCATGATCACTAGAATGCTAGGCTTAGAATCATCTTGAATTCAAATCTGGACTCAGACATTTACTGGTTGTGTGACCCTGGTCAAGTCACTTTACCCTGTAAACTTACTTCAGTTTCTTCATCTGTAAAATGAGCTGGAGAAGGAAATGGCGAACTAGTATTTTTGTAAAAAAAATTCAAATTGGATCACACAGTCAGATATGACTAAAATGGTTGAACAATAACAATTAAAAGCATGATAAATCTCTGTTCTACTCATCAATAAAGATGTCAAGGGAGAGTACTAAAATCAGCATATTGCAACAGAGAACTGTGAGATTGAATGTAGTCCCCTAGAATATCAGAGTAAAGACTATTTTACACATTACTAGGGTCAATCTAATTCATTTTTCTCCATTTTTAATCCCAGAGAGATTAATTAATTTGTTTATAAGAGTCTAAGATCATAGGTTTAAAACTATGTGGGGCCTTCGAGATAGTCTAGTTCAACACTCTCTTTTAAAATGAGAAAAGTGTAAACTAGAAAGTTTATGTGACTCACCCAAGGTCACACAGTTCATACTAACTGGCAAACTTGACCCAGGATAAGAGACATTGTTATCTAACGATCACATTGGCTTTTAAACAAATTGACCAAAAGGAATAAACATAATTTGTTTATTCTACTCTTACATCAGTTACTTTGTGAGAAATTAGCCTTGTAGCATTTGGTTCTAAAGAAGTTGAAACTATGCCAGATAGAGAGACAATTAACCAGGATAGGAGGAAAAGGGTTAATCTTAGAGCTGGAGAGTCTAGCTTCAAATGTCCTCAGGTTTTCTGTTTGCTCCCCATGTGATTTCTGACATGCCACTTTGGCAAGGCTCAACATTTCTTATAAGACGTTATACTAGATGACCTCAGAAGTCCCTTCTTGCCCTGAATCTAAGATCCTGTGATCCTTGATATTGCATTCTGTGCCACTTCATTCATTCCACTATCAGTTTTGAATAGAAACTGGGTAAATGTGGCCATCAAGGTTATTCTACCCTATCCGGAAAAGCCCCATTAAAAGCTTCCCACTAAAACTTGTATCTGTCAAGTTTCTATTAGACCTCCCAACTGCCAGCACAGTGCCATGCATGCCAATGATGGAGAAGAGGCCCAAAGAATCTCTTATGAAATGAATGTGAAAAAGAACTAGTTTTTTAAAGTGAGGGGTATGGTAGTGAGAAGCAAAAGAAAATTAAAAATGCAAATGATCATGGAGAATTGAATAAAAAGATAGCGCATAAATATCCAATCCACCCAAAGGTCATAATGGGAGGAAACAGCTATAGCTCTTTGGCAGGAATACTTAATGAGAGGAAAGTTATCAATGGCATGTTACAGTTGTGTTTTCTCACCAAATTACAGAACTTCTAAAAACAGAGTCCATGTCAACAAACATTTATTAAATAGCTTCTTTGTTCTTAGACACTGTGTTAGATGTGGGAATCATTACTCCGTTACATTCACTTTCTCCTACTCCAGTGTTTCCCTAGGTTTTTTTCAAAAACAACAAAAACAATGAAAATGTGATGTGAACCTCCAGGGTAATTTCATATACTAGTCATAATATTTTTCAGTTATCTACTGTGTAAGATATCATTAGAGAATTTTATTAGAGAATATTAGAGTGAACTCCTTAAACTATTGTCATAAACCCTTAAGGTGTTCATGTACCACTCTTTGAGAACCATTGTCCTATCTCAACAAATACATTAGCCTCCCTCAGTAACTTTGCCTTGTCCCTTTCCATTTCTAAACTGGCTGGTAATAGAATCCTACAGTGTGGTACCTTGTTTGCATAAAGAGTTGGCCTCAAAATCAAGACAGGTTCAAACCCTGTTTTTTCAGTTTCCCACCTGGGAAAATCACTTCACTTTTCAGGGTCCAATATAACCATAGAAAAATTACAGGAAAATAATAACTCAAGTGCTTTATAAACATCATTTCATATGATCCTCACAACAACCTTGGAAGGTAGGTGCTATTATTTTTTCCCATTTGACAATGAGGAAACTGAGGCAAACAGGGATTAAGGGACTTGCCCAGGGTCACATTTTAAGTGTCTGGGGCTGGATTTGAGCTTAGGTCTTCCAGACTGCAGATCCAGTTTTCTAACTGTCCCTAGACAAGTTATCAAACCATATAGATGAATGGAATTTCCAAATCACATGTTCCCCATCTTGCTGATGAAATCATGGGTCTGGAACAAAAGGTAACAGGGAAGAAATAAATTCTTAGCACCTCATTTATGTGCCAAACATATAAAATCAATCAAAGTGGATTAAACTGTTGATGAGCTCTGATGAGCTTGCTCAGAGGTCCTCCTAAATGATCATCCCTGGTAGAAGATAGCAGCAGCCCAGGAAAAGAAGTGACTATCACTAATAGCTAGACAAGGAAAAGTGCAACTTGATTTTACCATGTCTTTTCCCTTTAACCTCCCAGACAAGCAAAGAGTCATTCTTGATTATACCAAAGGCCTCTTCCAGTCGCTAACTTCCAATGATCATGGAAGAAGTCAGTTTTTCAGTAAATAGGATGACTATTTTAATCTATCGGGTAAGGTTCTTTTGGTTCAAATTTCTCTTTTTAACATCTGCCTCTATTTTTACCTTCTATTCTTGATACTTTAAATTTCAGTTAAATGTAAAAGCAGTTTTGACCCTTATTTCTATATGTCCATTTGCTTTTCTCTGTTAAACATAAATAAACCTTTGGTAGGGGTTGAGTGAGACGGTTAAATTGCTCAATGGATAGAATGTTGGGCCTTGAGTTAGGAACATCTGTGTTCGCATCAGAGACCTATTAGCTGTGTGACCCTAAACACGTCATTTAGCCCTTCTTTCCTCAGTTTCCTCATCTGTTAAATGAGCAGGAGAAGGAAATGGTAAACCACTCTAATATCTTTGCCAAGAAAACCCCATGGACAGTAACAGACATGCTGTGGTCCACAGGGTCACAAAGAAGTGAACACTACTGAAAAACTGAACAACAAAAGTAGGTTAAGTAGGTCAGGAAGAATTGCCTTGAAAATATTCATCAGTGATACACACAACAAAAAATATTCTGTTAATTTGCATTTTTAATTTAATATTCTGTTAATTTACAAAATTACAATTTTGTTGTTAATAATAACACATTTGCATAGCTCCTTTAGGGTTTAAAGTTCATTGCTGATAGAATGAATGAAAGAGGGGTGGCTAGGTGGTGCAGTGGATAGAGCACCAGCCTTGGAGTCAGGAGTACCTGGGTTCAATTCGGACCTCAGACAATAATTACCTAGCCGTGTGGCCTTTGGCAAGCCACTTAACCCCATTTGCCTTGCAAAAACCTAAAAAAAAAATGAATGAATGAAAGAACATTTATAAATAAACGAGCACTATATACAAGTCATGGTGCTAAGGGCTAGAGATATAGGTACAAAGATGAGATAGAGCCCACCCTCAAATGGTTTATATGCTACTAGGAAATGATAGCACAGACAAGAGAATGGTGTCCAAAGGGGTGATGATTTTCTCAGTATTATCTTGTCAGTGTATGTGCTGCCCTTATAAGATGTGAACATTCACTTGGACTTGGGGGTGATGAGATACTTACGATTGTCTAGACTAGCTAGAACAAAAATATTATTTCTTATAGTGTGGATTCCTTCTGATTTCATTTTTCTAATGTGCATTTTTAATTCCTCACATAATAATCAGTCACTGAGATATTAGAGTACAAATTCTTTGACTTCAGTATCATCACCATTGAGAATAGGTCATTATTACAGACTCAGTGGATTTGTTCCAATTCATATTTATTTGCTATTTTATTTTTCACCTAATAGACTTGTAAGAAGGGTCCCATGGCAAAGTCTGCAGAAGCTCATTTTCCCTTCTCTGTCTTTTCCCCCATTCTGAAAACTGATACTGCTCGTAACCTTCCATGTTTTTTCCTTCCTAATGAGCTTGTAGGTTACAGTGATATTGTCTTAGATGGCATGTCACTCTTCTTGTCAAAGTGGACTCTTTTAACCTCCTTATTGTGACTAACATTTCAAAACAGTTGAATTTCTATAAAAATCGTGATTGAGTTAATGTCCTCACAGTTGACTATTTGCAATTTTCCAAAGTCAACAATTTATTTTATTGGGTCAGACCTACATGCAGTGTCTAAAAAAAATTATCCTTTTTTTCTAATATAATATTTATCTTACCCTTTGAGCTAATCAGTTAATGACAGAAATGACTGCCACATATGTAAGCAGCCATTACTATCTTTTACTATATGGCAAATTTTATATGTTCAGTCTTGACTTTAGACATGTGTGTGTGTGTGTGTGTGTGTATGTATTAAACTTTTACTATTTATTTATTTATTTATAGTTCATCAGCATATTTTCATGTTACTCCTCTATAAAATCTTCCCTTAATATCAAGAAAAAACAACTCAACAAAAGCAACACAGTTTAATTTAATCCAGTTTGATTCAAGGCAACACATTAGCTGTTTGGCCATATAGACAATACGTATAGTCCCTCACCTCCCTACTAAAAAAAAAAATAGAAGGGTGTTTCACTCACTTTGACAAGTTTCTCAAAAAAGTATTTGTGTTGTTAGATATGAAGTTTTAAAATAATGTACAAGTCTTCAGATTTTATTCTCAAATCTACTATTTATCATGTTTTGCAATGTAATTCCCTGGATCTATCTTTTCATTAAAGTCACCAAATATAAAAGTAAACATTGACTTTATTTAGCCAGGGATAGCACATGCCCCACTAGGCAGAGTGCTGAGTAAGTACCATCTCTCTGGACTCTCTCTTTGAACTCTACCTCTCTCTATCTAGCTCAGTAGTGACTCTTGTTTGGGAGGGAATATGGATTTGGATGGAATATGGATCTTCCCAAACAGAAAATAGCTTGATATGTCAATTAGATTTAATCACATGAATTGCTAAGAATACTGATTATTTATGTTGTACCTATTATATGATAAAAAACTGTACCAAATATGTCCAAAACAACTCTGGGAAGTAGGTACAATATTATTCTCATTTTACAGTAGAAGAAGCTGAGGCAAAAGAGGGCAAGTAATTTGCCCAATGTCTCATACCTACCATCTGAGGCTAGATTTGAACTCAGGTCTTTCTGATTTCAGAGTAGCTTACTGCTTTTCCTATGCCACCTGGTTACCTCTAGCTACCTTCTCCATGGAAACAGTTATAAATGTTTCAGGGCTGTATTTAGCTTTACTTTTAGAATAGAGAACACATAATAACTAAAACACAATGCATTAAAAAAAACCAATATCTCATATGTGGCTGCAAGCTTGCAACTCTCATAGACCCTAGAAGTTCCCCCAGATCAATATGGGGAAAAAGTTCTAGGAAATTATAATTGACTTTGAATGCTGCTTTTGAGCTGAAAAAGGAGATGCTGTGTTTACTAGACTAGGGATTGTTAACCTGGGAATAGATTTCAAGGCTATGTAAACCTGCAGGGGAGATAATTATGCCTTTGTTTTCACTAACCTCTAATTGAAATTTAGCATTTCTTTCATTTATGAATGTTTTTAATGGAAGTTATTTTGATAAGGGGTCCATTGATTTCTCCAAACTCCCAAAGAGGTTTATGATATATAGAAAGCTAAAAAGCCCCCATAATAGAAAAAGAAGGAACTATGACTTGAGATTTATGACACAGGAATACAAGAATGTACTGGATCAAGTGTGACCTGGATCAAATATAACATGAGATGCTTCACCTGGGCTTGGTTGGTTGGTTCCTGGTGAGGATCATGGAGATACTCCAGCCTGCGCCGGTTCATTGCAGTATCAGATGATACTGCATCAGTAGTCAGTTCTGGCAAGAAGCAATACTGTTCTCGTTGGGTCTTCAATCCCTTTTCTGAGGGCCAGGAAAGAGCAGAATCATGGGGAGTCTCTGTCATAACCCATCTCTCCTTTATATCATTAGCCACCCAAATCCCCACAGGGGAGAAACAGGCAGAATGAGGGGTGGCCAAAAATAGGATGGAGGATTATGCCATGCAATTGGTCTCCCTCTACATTCTCAGCATCAGACCTGGCCCAAGGGTTGCAATTATCTTTCTGATGGCCAATTTGCTTCTGTTCAATGTAAGTCCTGCAGGGCTCAATGACCAGTTATCACCAGGAAATGATGGTTCCTTGTCATCTTTGGGTAATAGAAGCAACCAACTCTTCCAATTCATTCATTGACCTCTCTGAGGAGAAATCTGAGTCATCTTTCCCACATATCAGCAAAATAACTGCATAAATTCCATAGAATCCAATCAAGTTAAGACCATTCATTAGAAAAGATGGTAGAATCAGTTTTATCTTTACCAGGTATCCTTCACTTTGGAATGTCTACAACTTTGTCTTACAGAGTGAAAAAATAAGGCAGAGTAGGAAATGGCTTAATCCAAGAGGAGTAGAGAGCTTGCAGAGTGCCTAAGATGGCAGTTCTCTGCAGCAGGCCCTTGAGATGCTTTGCCAGCTGTCCCTTCTTCCTTTCATTAGAGTCAAACTACTCAAATTAGCCTTCACATCCCACTCTCTTCCAAGACTCAGTTTGGGGTTTTAGTGAAAGTGCTCATGGCCATCGATCTTTACATAAAGATGATTAATGTCATCTACAAAGCATATAGTAAAAGTACATAATAAAGAAAGGAAGCTAATAAAGGGAATTGATTTGTTGGGAGCACTGTATGTCTCCTTCACTTTCCCATAGCGAGCAGATAGGAGTTTGTGGCAGCCTTGGCTCCAGAGGTCTATCGGGCAAGCAATCATGGTTTTCAGCCATGCCTCATTTGATTGTATTTTGTCTGAAGAAAAGAATGCAATTTTTGCTTGTTTGCCTAGCTTATAGGACCAGCTTTCCAGAGAAGAAAATTCACAGTAGAATCTAGAGTTAAATGACCTTTCATTTTATTCTGATTAAAATTGCTGTATACAGTACTGAGGCTTTATATGCTTTAAAATAAGAGATACCCATCAGCCAGGCTGTTTGCACAAATGTAAATGATAGAATTCTCATTTTGTAGATCAGAAAACTGGTAGAAAACTTATTGGGCATGTGCCATTAGGATTTCTTTCCTGTATGGGTTGGGCTAGTTGGCTGGTGCCCTCCATTCATCCAACTCTAAAATTCTGTGATTTGCTATGCACAGTCACACAATCTCAGATTCAGAAGAGACTGTAGAG
Organism: Macrotis lagotis; assembly: GCF_037893015.1. NCBI lineage: Eukaryota > Metazoa > Chordata > Mammalia > Peramelemorphia > Peramelidae > Macrotis > Macrotis lagotis. The sequence continues at coordinate 173,955,128 of NC_133665.1, forward strand.
GTCATCTCCCTAATCCCTGACTATGCTCCCATATTCACTCATCCTTCCCACGACAAAGTTGTGCTTTGTGTAGCTGGTCTTCCATGTCTGGGATCAGAGATGTGCTGGTAGATGGTTAACAGCTAGATCTCCAGGGCTGATAAGGAGGGGAACCTTATACTCTAAAATTTATCTTCTTTGCTAATATTCTCTATCACTTTCTCAAATCCAGAAAATCAACAAAATCATATATCCGTCCCTAATTTGTAGCACTTGCCAGTTTTCAATATGTGCATGTTTCAATTGACAATTTAACAATCAACTCTTATAAACTGCCTCCCATAAGCCCCTGTCTAGAATACATGCCTTCCTCACCCATGACGTCACTCAAAACTCTGATCATTACGTCTTCCTTTCCTTTTGAAGTTCTTTCCTAATCCTTAAATTCATAGATATTTACTGAGAAGAAAATCCCACTGGATTTGTGAATTCAGTTGGCACAGTGAATAAATAGAGCGCTGGCCTTGGCGTCAGGAGGTTCTGAGTTCAAATTTGACCTCAGACTTAAATGTGTGGCCTTGGGCAAGTCACTTAGCCCCATTTCTTGCAAAAATTTTAAAAAAGAAAAAGAAATAGGAAGAGTTATGAATTCAGAATTCCAGGTTTCTGTAGATCCAACTGTTAATCTCTCTCTTGAAATATCATATGCATGTATATATATATATATAGAAAATATATATATATAGAAATATATAGAAAATAAATACAAAGATATATATAATATATATATATATATTATATATATCTTTGTATTTATTTTCTTTTTCCTTATTTGTGTAGCTGCTGTTCCTCACCTCCTCTCCACTCTAGATCAAGACCTGGAAAGAACCTCAGAGGTCATCTTCATTTTACAGATGAAGAAATTAAGGTTTAATGGAGTTTAAGTGATTTCTCCAAGATCATAATAGTACTATGCATCAGAGCCTTGCCACGTCCTCTGACTCCCAAGCCAGTGCTCTTGTCACTCTACCAACATTTTTGTTGTGATATACCCACAAAATCAGCACTTAATAAATATTGGTGGGGTAAAATGAGACAGTATACCTCTGCAATAAATCTAATAATTGGTCATCTGAATTCTGCCTAAAGGCCTTGGTGAAGGGAGAGCTCACTACTTCCAGAGAAGCTGCCCACTCTAATCTTGGACACCTCGACCCTAAGTCTACTTCTTTGTAATTCCGTATTCTGCCCTCTGAGGCCAAAAAGACTAAATCGAATCCCCTACCACCACCATCAAAGAGCAGTCTTTTAAGTTCTTGAAGACATTTCTCCCTCTTTCTCCAGTCTTTTCCAAGTTAAATGACCCAGTTCCTTTCACTGATTTTCATATTACCTGATAATTCTTCCATATATGATTTCCAAGTTCTTGTTGTCTCTTCTGAAATTCCACACACAGAATGGAACTTGGTACCCAAATGTGAGCTTTTCTGGCCATGATCTAGAGCAGTAATAGTATGTCTGTATCTGTGAATATGTATGTGTGTGTGTGTGTGTGTGTGTGTGTGGATATGTCTCAGTTTCTCTTGGACAGAAATTTTTATTTTTATTTTTAAAATTTTTATGTATTTATTTTGCTGTGTAGGTTGACTTCTTTGGAAGTCTGGTAAAGTCTAAAGCCTACAGTTATTTCTTATAATAATGTTTTTAAATAACAAAATAAAACACATAAGATGACAAAGGAAATTGACCATATTGAAATAAAGATATAATTTACACAAGCTATCTTGTATTGATCATGTTTCTTTGATAATCTTTATTCTACTTCTTCATTTGTAATTTGTTATGAGTATGTTTATCTTCCATACCCTTTTCCATTGTTCTTTAAGAAAGGCTCAGCTACAGTTCTTCAGAATTCCTAGTATTCCATGACTTGGAGTCAGGTAGTATAATGATGTTGATGTTAAAGAGATGAATCCTTATGTTGGGGGAAAGCTTGGGATTATTAGAACATCATGGTTCCCCCTTCTTCTCTATCTGATTGTTTACATGTTATCTCTTCCATTTGAATATGAATCCTTTGAAGGCAGGGACTAGGTATGGTTTTGCTTTTCTTTATAAAATGCTTAGCACAGTGAAGTTTTAATAAATGTTTGTTGATTGGTCAGTTTGGGACTTAGTTGATTGTCCATTTGCAATGTTTGTCCAAGATATATCTCCTGATGGATAAACTCTATGGACTGTCTGTCCAATTGTATTTTCTTGTCTGAATGACAAATATTCTCTATCTACTTGGTTCTTCTGCAAGATGGATAATTAAACTATATACTTTTTATCTCATTTAGAAGACTGCAATTATCCAGGACTTATTGCAATCAGCACAATGTCATCTGCAAACTGGAACATATGGAGGACCTCACCATCACTAGAGAATTCCTTTTCAATTTGGTTTCAAATCCATAACAATGATCAATACTTTAGATGAAGCTAGATGATCTCCTTCTCATCTTATGATAATAATTCGAGAGGAGATGAACAAAATTATCTCTATTATAATGACCTTCAAGGAATCATTTGAAATTTTGACCCATATTTTTGAAATTTTTTTAAAAATAAGATTTTGAGGCAATATTTTGCTCTAATGAATCAAATTATTTTTAAAGTCACCAAATAATAAATACAGGAAATCTAGTCTCTATATTTGTTAGATAGTTATAGGATGGTAAAAGATATATTCCATTGTAGAATATCACTTTGGAAATCTTGTTTCATCCTTTCTAATATCCTGCTTAAGGATACTCTCAGTATGGGTATAGATTATTATAAATATATCATATATGGAAGAATGGATATATGATTTTATAATTATTGATATTCACTACTTAATTTTTTTGCAATAATGTCAGAGGTATTTTTATACATTTAGCATCTTCTCATTTTTCAGAAATCTTGAGAGTCTATCTCCCAATTTCCTTAAAATCCTGTTACTATATATATATATACATATATATGTGTATATATATATATATATTTATATCTATATTTAGGATCATAGAATTATGGCTGAAAGGGACTTCAAATGCTAGTAAGTTCAATCCCTTCCAGTTGACTTTACCAACTACATTTTAAAAAATATTTTATGTGCTTCTTTTGTTATTATTATTCATTGTTATTATTTGTGACCCTATTTGAGATTTTCTTGGCAAAGATAATGGAGCAGTTTACCATTTCCTCCTGTTCATTTTACAGGAGGCAAACAGGGTAAGTGACTTGCTCAGTGTTTCATAGCCATTAAGTAGCTGAGTCTAGATTTGAACTTAGAAAAATGAGTCTTCCTCTATCCACTGCACCTCCTATCTGCTCTTTGTAGGTCTTTTAATAAATACATTTTGGGAGTGTGTTATTCAACTACAAATGTTGGAACTTCTCTAGCCTTGATGTTGAATAAAATTTGTTTAACTGTTCTTTTTTGTTTTTGCAAATCTTTTCCATCTTTCTTATGTTCATTGACTTCTTTCTAGTTTCACTCTCAAATGCCCTTAGAATGACTTTGCTTAGTGAGGTTTCACCAAGATTTCTTTAAACTTGTTCATCTTTCTACAGCTTCTCGATCTTTTATAGGTTGCTATAGATCATGCTTTCCAACCATCCCTCTCCACAGTCTTGTTTAAATCAGTTTATATTCTTAACTGGCCTTGTCATTTCCTGCTATATCTTTTTGCCTGGCCAGCAGTTTAAATGTCTGCTGACTAAAGCGGTTTTAAACGACTGCTCATTACAACAATTGATTTCCATTGGTTAAACATCTGTACAGACTTGCGCCAGTGGTACCATGTCTTTTCCTCCATTCATTTCCCATTTTGAGGGGTCATCAATAATGTCTTTAAATGGGTCATATTGGAGATGTTTTCATCACATGCCATTTTCATTTCTAATCTATGTTCATTTGGTTTGATCTTTGTTCTAACATGTCAGTGATTTGATTCTACACTGATACTTTTTATCTGTTAAACTATAATCCTTTTCATTCTTTTGTTCTATTTCTTTGTGCTCACCTTGTCTAGGACCTTCTACTTTTCTTGAAGACAATATTCATGATATAGTATAGTTTGAGAAGACACTGAAGCCTCAAATCTTTATCCACTTTCCTTGATCCTGAATCATATTTTCAATATAACTGCTTTTACTAATGCTAACCAAAGTAGAGGCATATATATTTCTAAGTCCTAGTGAATTCTTCAAAAGAAGTTGATAAATAAACTGCAAGATGGCCTTTATGCAAACCTTTTTCATGGGTATTACAAAATCAGATGACCATGAAATGTTATTTATCAATGCATTTGGACACAGGAAACCAGTTCCACCATTCCTTTGCATGTCTTCAAGGATAATCCATGAACTATCCTTCCATTAACTTTAACTTCCTTCCATCTTCTGGTCAAGTCAAACATTTATTAATTACTCATGATTACTCAGACTGTACTGGGTGCTAGGAACACATGGTGTTGTGTTTATTCATCCTTCATTCTGAAGAGGGTCAGTGACAACATAAGGGTGATGTCTTGACTTGTGGGGAATTTTATGTAAGTGAACGCAGGTGCCCCAAAGTCAACATAGCAACACAAAAGAAAAAAGGGGGGGATTCCCTCAAGGAGCTTATGTTCTCATGATGGGTGAAGCTAAATACACAAAAGGAATCTTGTAAGTTAAGGGATCGGGAGTGGTGAGAGAATGGTGGAAAAGAAGTCCAGAGTTAAGAGCAGAACCCTGCGAGGAATGCAAGTGAATATTGTTGGCCTGGACCTTTCCTTAAAATGGAAGTCCTTGAAGAAACTGTCCAAATAAAGGAAATGACCCTAGGTAGAATGATCTTCCAGGGTGTGAAGGCTGCCCCATATCAGGGAGAGAAAAATTCTAGCTCATTGCCCAGCCTGGAGAAAACCAAGGGATCAAATCATCTAGTTCCATTTATAATAAGAATATCAAAATTTACATGATTCATCTCCTTCAGTAATACACCTACTCCTTGGTCTTTAGATTAGGATTTCATTTTTAGTATACCAATGGCTAAATTCAAGTCTATGAATAGTCATAGAATTATGGGATTCATTGAATGTGCTGATTCTTTTCTGCCTCTCTGCTTCCATCACTGCAGAAACCAGAAGACCACAGAGGACCAAGGATGCTTTGGTCTTTTCCTCACTTCATGGGTTGCCATATCCAAAAAAACTCATCTGCATGTGACCAACCTCCTGGTAACTCTGGTAACCAGAGTCTTTACACCTTGCTAGAGAGGCATCTGAAGCAACCATCCCAACTCCCACCATCTCTGAGGAGAGTCCCAAGGCATGGCTACTAAAATCCCTCAAGGTTTAGTCATTTAACTAGTAGCTAATAGTTATAGCATTGTAACTAATGTTATAGCTTTAACTAATACTATAGCTCATGAAACCCTTTAATGTGCTTTATACTATGATTATGGTTTAATTATTAGATTTAAGTGGTTTTTAAAAAGGGATTATTTACTAAGATGGAACAGTAAGAATAGTTACTACAAAAGTCCCCCTCTATAAGTCTGCGGTGGATTCTCTCAATATTATATACAGAATGCAAGGGAAAGTGGTCTCAAGCTTAGAAAGTAAATGTGTCAGGACAGTAGTTCACAGTTACCAGAATTCTTTTGCTTAAAACATTCCCCGAAGCTATGACATAGTTTTCTACTTGAATCTTTGAGAATCTTTGTCTCATCTTTCCTTGGCTATTCTGACACCACTGAGACTTGCTCTAAGGAAAAGATAAGAGGATAAGGAAACCTCCAGATCTCTGAAATCCAGAAAGGTCTCCTCCAGTGAGGGGCTGAGGGGAAGGAAACACTCTAAGACTGAAGGAATTTCCTCCTTCTGCCTCTAACGATAACTAACTCCTTCTCAGAGGTAAGCTTCCCTTCTTCTTGAACTGCTGGAATTGACTTGATATTGACAGATGACCCCTAGGAGATGACTGCCCTTCCTCAGACAGTCCTATCATCCTTCTATGGCCATGTTATTTCCATTTCTTTCAGTGACTCATCACAGACATCTAAACTGGTCCAGACATTTTTATACCATTATCATGCCTTTGATTGATTTGATTCAATTGGGGTGCTTTCCCACCTGGTTAAGGTAGCAGTACATAGCACTGTTATCACTTACTATAGGTGAAGTGGGATAATTTGATTGATTTACTCAATTGACCCCTGTCCCTACACCGAGCTGATCTGAAAACAAACCATCTGGTGGTGGATTTCCTAAAAGAAGCTTGGATCTTCTGAGTCCTTCAGTGAGGTATCAGAGGCAGACTTTGTAGAGGATCAAGTAAAATTGTCATAGTTACAGATAATGAGGTGGCCCCGTGGATAGAGAGATAGACTTGGAGATTAAAAAAAAAAACAAACCTGAATTTAAGTGCTACCTTTTAGACTGGCTGTGTGAACTTGGACAATTTAATCGACCTTTTTGTACTTAAGTTTCCTCGTCTGTAAAATGGGGATAATAACATCTATTTCACAAGTTTATTATGAGAATCTAACGAATGATATGCTATCTAAAGCTTTACAAAAACCTTAAAATAATATGTAAGTGCCAGCTTTTATTAATGCTGTCTTTGTCATTTATGTTGCATCAATTCTTTTGCAAGCTAAATGCAATCCAAAGCAAAATTCATGAATTCCATCTGGGGTACTTGGCCAATGCCATTTTTGCTACTCGTATGACCCATGTAAAACTTCCTACCTTCCAGTGGCTAAAGGTCATTCCTGGATTATTAAACAAAACCTTCCAGACTAGACCAGGTGATCCTTACCTCCTTGTGAATAGAAGCTGATAAGCAACTCTGCAGGGCTTTTCTTTCTTTTTTTTCCCCCACTTTAAGGAGAATGCCAAATGATGCCAGTAGGAGATGGGAGGAGCAGGCCACAGCTTTGGGAAACAATGGACTCTTAATTGGCCTGGAAGCAATCAGGAAGGCATTTGTGTCTGCCGCCATGACTGTGGAATTTGTAGAGTGACCAGGTTGCAGACGGATGCTACCATTTGGAAACTGGCATGTTTCTAATTACATGGGAAATGATGGGTTTGGAGAAGAAATGACCCAGAACATTCAACTATTTGAGTATCTGATTAAAGGAAATAAAGCTTGAAGGGATCAAGCTAGAAGATTGCACTTGGATCTGGATTTTATTCCTTTGCAGACTCATTAGAAATGTACCTTCTGGGGCTCCCTGCACACCCCTCCACACAAGACAGGCTCCTCTGACCTCAGCAAACATAAAATAGACCCTATGACCAAATGCAGGAAAGCAATAGGGCTCTATTTTAACCATTGCTTGTATGCTACAAAGAGTAGGCTCCTATAAAAGGGGGCAATTGGTTTTCTGTATTTGACATGTTTTAAGGAGAGAGCTTGGCATCATGAGTAAAATATGGATGACTTAGGTGGTATACTGGTTAAAACAAGGGTTTGGAGTCAAGAAGACTCTTCCTGAGTTCAAATCTAGCCTCTGATACTTACCAGCTGGGTGACCCTGGACAAATCACTTAACCTTGTTTGTCTCAGTTTCCTCATCTGTAAAATGAGCTGGGGAAAGGAATAGCAAAAACCCTCCAATATCAAGAGAATTCAGATGGGCAAATGAAGAGTCAAAGACAGCTGAAATGAATGAACAGCAACAGCAACAGCAACAGCAACAAATAGAATATGAGGAACTGAAGAAGTCAGGAAGACCTGATTTCAAATCCTACCTCAAGTACCTGCTCCCCATATACCTTTGGAAAAACTTTTAACCTCAGTTTCCTTATCTGTAAAATGGTGGTAACAATAGCATCTAGATTATAAGGGACTTAATACTTTTTGACTGATTCTTATAAGGATTAAGTGAAGAAATATATGTAAAACATTTGATGAAACTTGAAATACTTTTAAGACATGGTTTAGTGAATAGAAGACCAGTCATGGAATCAAAAAACATGGATTTAACCTCTTTGAGCCATACATACTATAGGAGCATATAGAAATCAGTTAATCTCTCAACACCCACAGATAAATCCCTAAACCTGTAAAAATAGGAAAGTGACTAATCTATATCAGTGAAGAGACTTTCCACACCAAGAATTCCTCTAATTTGGGAAATTACACGAGTGACTAAAATTATTAAAACTGTTATCATTCGTTAAAAAAATTTCTAAAAATTCTCCACAGAGCCTGTTTCAGCTGCTTTCAGTGCTGTTGGAACAAAGTATTCTCATCTGTCATTCTGCTGGGGGTAAGTCTTCATGTCCTTGGGGTGGAGGTTGTTCTTTGTCCTTTGATCTTGCAGAAGATCATGACATCAGGAGGTGATGCCATGACAAGCACATGAACTGGATTTGAGTGAGGGGGTGCTGTACTAAGTCCTAGTCCAGTGGCTGAATCTGGATCAGGACCCAATCAAATCAATCAATCAATCAATCAATCAATCATATCCTTGGGGTAGACATCCCCTACCTTGCTAATAGGTTTGAAACCTATCAGTTACCCCCCATAAAACAAAATATATGCACCTGTACTCTTATATTTTTATATACATGTGTCTACACATAGATATGCATTTATGTATAATTACCTATGTCTGTATGCACATACATGTGCCTCTATTCACAAATACATTTATATTTGCACATATATATTAGATGCTTGTATGTGTGTATGTATGTATGTACGTCTATATGTATGTATCTAGTTACATATAGATAATGTGTGTGCATAAACATAAGCCTGTGGTTTTGCCTCACTGCCTAGACATCTTCTCCAAGGAATGGCCTCTGTAAATGCCATAACTTCTTGGAGCCACAGGTGAAAGTTGGATGAAAAGGTAGATAGGAAAGGTGGATGAGCAGCCCTGGAAAGGGTCCCACAATCCTCATACTAGGGATTTCTGGCCTTCCTGAAGGACCTCCTTTGATACCTTATAATGCTTTTGTTATATGAAAACTCTTTGTACAGCATACAAAGTAGATAGAATCAACACCTTTTCATTTTTCATGAGAGAATAAAGACCTTTCTCAAAAGAAATAAAACTTAAACATATGTATATAGAGGTAGATTAGAGTTCCACAAGGGAGATTCTGTTCTTTTCCATTCTTTCAGTAGCTGTTATATAGCTAAATGAGGCAAATTACTTTCTTCTAGCACACTAAGTAAAGTGACTTTCAAGGAAAACGTAATTTACCATCAGTGGGGGAATGGGCTTTATACCTGCCTACTTGAATATTCTATGGGCTTCATTGTTCAACTGTCTTCCAGTCGGTGATTGACAACTTAGCACTAAGTTACAAAAAAGGCAGCCCAATCCAATGCTGAGTGGAAATGAGGATGGAATTTTATGGAGGACTGCCATAGGATTTTACTATAAAAAAGACAAGTGTTGTTTCTCATCTTATTCAACTAGAGGATCCCCCTCCAATTTAGTAGAATTATTACTGGAAAGTTTCAGGACGTTCCTAGTAAATTTCCAGATTGGTTACTGCCGCCCCTCTGCTTCCCTCCTTCAGGCAGAGGAGATGGTGCCAGTTTTACACCATTTCCTCTTCTCACCCCTCATTCTTGTGAGGTATTTGGGGGGTAGAATAAATTTTCTATAACCCCCCCCCAGAGATAAGCTCAGATCTTCTCCCATATGGCTCTGGAGGAGAAAGTGCCAGTGGCACCACCAACAGGATTTTAGCCATGAAACTTTCCCAACTTTAGGAGTTCAATAGATGCCAATCTTTCTAAAGGGGAAAATACACAAGGATCCATCTCTTCGGTGCTTATTAAAGGACGTTTCATGAGTATGAGGTAGGGGAGCAGAGAATGGGAATAGAAAGTCATCGATTCACACATTGGTTAGCTTTCTGAAGTTTGTTCTTATTCCTTAACCTCAACTATGGGTAAATTAGCTTATTCTGCTCAGATTCCTACTTCATTCTCACCTTACCCCATCTCACTTTTCTTTCTGGCCCTTTCAAGGATGACTTGCCAACTGCATCATGGGGACTGATTTGGCTCATGATAAATGAGCTCCTCAAATATGGGGTGATATTACACATTCTGTTCTCCCCAGAGCTTAGCAAAGTGCTTGATGTATAGTAGTGACTGTATAAATATTTGCTGGATTGGGCTGGGTAATAAGATTACCTCTTTTATCTATACATATGGCCTGAGACCATACCTAAACTCTTATATTCATTACCAAAAAAACCTGAAAAAAATCAAAACATATACACCTATACCTATGTAGTCATAGATGCATGTGAGTCTGTACATCAATGTACACATGTATAATTACCTGTTTATATGCACATATATTTGTGTAGAAACAAATACATTTCTATTCATGAGTGTGTATTATATACTTGCATGTATCTCATTACATATATATGTAACATGTATGTATATAGATAGATGTATCTTTATATTATACACATGTATGTATCTATAATAATAGGTTTATATTATGGCAATTAGAAAGGTTGGAGAGACATAATTTCTAGTTAATGTCATCATTTTATTAATTTATTAATAATTCCAACATTTGGGGGTTTGTTTTTTTTATACTTTTGCAAGGCAATGGGGTTAAGTGACTTTCCCAAGGCCACACAGCTAGGCAATTATTAAGAGTCTGAGGTCAAATTTGAACTCAGGTCCTCCCGACTCCAGGGTTGGTGTTCTATCCACTGTACCACCTAGCCACTCCTAATTCCAACATTTTAATAAAAGGATGGTCATTTGATTCTTTCTCTCTTAGTCCAAAGATAATCCTTTCAGGAAACTTAAGATGTTCTTTTGGAAGAGAAGTGTTCAAAAGTATGGCAATCAATTCTGATTGTCTACCAATTAATTACAAAGAGAAATGGGCTTACTCCATTGAGGGGCTGAGAGTGACATCTTGTCACCCTTGGGAGAGAGAGAGAGAGAGAGAGAGAGAGAGAGAGAGAGAGAGAGAGAGAGAGAGAGAGAGACAGACCATCCATAGCCTTGGGCAATTTAAACAAAAGGGTTGTCTCCATTCAAGCTTGCCCTAATGGAACTGATCTCAGACTAGAGATTCTTTGTAAGGTTGAGTAGGGTTGGATAGAGAAGAAAGTTGAAGAAGACCATGAAGAAGACCATGACATCAGGGAGGTGATGCCATGAAAGCAAGTGAATTGGATTTAAGTGATAGATGCTCTACTAAGTCACCAATCTCACTTTCTCCTCTAGAGCTATCTGGGTCCAGTGGTCAGATATGGATCAGGATACCCAGAAAGGAGAAAGTTAGCTCAACCTTCAGAGACTGAAGTCTTGGAATAAAGGTAGAGGAAAGGGGGAAAACTAGAATTTCCCCAAATAATTGGTGGTTCTTCTTCTTCTTCCTCCTCCTCCTCCTCCTTCCTCCTCCTCCTCCTCCTCCTTCTTCTTCTTCATTATTTCTTATTATATGTGCATATTTGTGTATATGTAAATAGACATGTATATTTATACACATTTGTACATATCCACATATCCGTACATGTATGTAGTCTAGGTATATCACGTCCTAAGGGAGAATAAAAATAAGGTTGCAGTCTCTACAGTCCTCTGGTTTTTCAAGTTACTTTTGTAAGGTCAAAAGTAAGAAATGATAAGAACAGTTTGAAAATAAGAGTTAAGGGTTGAGAACCCAGAGATAAATTAGTAAATAAATAGGTATACACCTTTATATGTAAGTGCCTAACTAGACTCATAGATGTGTATCTATGTAGATATGTGCATATGTATATAATTTGTCACATATATATGAATAGATATAGATGAAAACTGTAAATATGTGTTTGTGTATATTTATATATAAATATAACTATATGGTGAGAGACATACAGAAAGACAAAGACAAGGACACAGAGACACAGAGAGACATAGAAGGAGAGATGAAAACCATTTCCGTGATTTAAGACCAACAAATAAACAAACACAAAGGTTGAAGCTGGCAAAATTTAAATGAGCTTTTCCTACAAAGAAACTAAAAAATAAAAACTATATTATGGGTTAAACTCCAATCTCTGAACTCTTACTCATAGAAAACAAAATATGACTGATGTACCTAAGAAAGGTCCCATCATATCGTGGAAAATCAAAGTAACATGGATGATAGCAAACCTTTCAAGACTTAGATATTCTTAGGAAGGAAAGTAACATATTTAGAGGAATGTTTTAGAGTCTACAAAGCATTAGATTTCTGGTTACTCAATTACTGCCATGAGAACATAAAAGGTAAAAGAAGGTTTCTCACTCTCTGCAAGTACTATTTGCCCCAAGGCAGATTTGGGAAGCTAATGTATAATATAGCTATATCAAGTACCTACTTCTTAGGAAAAGGGAGAATTTAGTTCTAATATGTAGCCTTCTGGGGTTGTATTTTCTTCTCTACTAACTTATTTAGAATTCAATATATGGTTTTAACACATTTCAACTACTTTAAAATCTGTTTGAGTTTGTTGTATCTTATGCAGACTTTATTGCTGTTTCCCAAAATATATATTTTGATTCCACCTACGTAGTACATAAATAACTTTGTTATTCTACTCAAATACAAACAAAACAGACAGATGGGCCAATGCCAAGGTATCCTCACTTCTTAGCATGAATTCTGATTTATTGGGTCCTATAGTAACCTTGATGTTTCCTAACAAAATTCACTTTGTAATTTACTAAATCTGCCCCAATATTTCCAGCAAGAAAGGTGGTGGTATAAAACTGATGTATGTACCATGCCAAATATTCATGTTACCCTTTCTCATTAATGAGAATGGTTTATAGCTCCCTTTATTGGCTAATATTTAAAATTTAAAAACCTTAATTTGTGGGCCTTGATTCATGTTTCTCTGGTAACTTTCATCTATTTCAAATCTATGATCCCCAAATCTAGAAATATTTATTTGAAAAGCTATACCCTGTTTTTGAGAAGCATTGAGTTCATTTTAATGATCATTGGAATATTCTGTTAACTTTATTATTCCCTGTCTGATAAACCATTTGTAGATCATAGTAATTCTGCATTTCTTCTCCTCCCATCCCACCCCTTCAGGCATTTTCACTCCTTTGTAATAAGTCTTTTGGAAGCATCTAGTTCCTCTCACTGCTTTAGGTGAGAAGATTTAGGGCTAACCCATGGTTGACATTATTGTTGTTCCTTTCCTTCTCAAAGAGAACAATGATATCATGAGAGTGATGTCTTGATTTGCCATTGAATCCAAACCTATAAGCACCCTTTCCATTGATCCAAACATTTCTTCATTCATTTTATTATTCATTAATTATTTTTTGGAGTACTGTGCATTTAATCATTAGGGAGATAGATAATTTGACTACAAATTAGTCTTCACCCTCATAGAGCTTAAAGTCTAACAGAAAGTTATGGCCCAAATATAAATAGCTAGACTGGATAATAATGCATGATCAGTGCATAATGAGCAACTGTAGCTTAATGTGGTATTGAATGGAGACAAGCATGTCCTCCTCACTGGGGATGTCAGGGTAGATGCCTGGATGATACCTGGATGATAACTGGTTTTAAACCTTGTGACCATGTATTTCTTAACTGTACTGTAAGGTATGGATGGACAGAAAGTGAGATGAAGCCCAGCCCTGTTAATGTTCTATAGAGCTGTTGCCATTGCAACTTTAACAAAAGAAATGAGGGAGAGGGTGGAATTGGGGTAGGGGGTGAGACATATCATCTGGGGATGGACTATATTGAAACTCTTATAAATAGACAAGAATGTATGGTCAGATGGGGCCAGATGGAAGAGTTAATGTATGAGTTTGGGATTTGAATTGTTCTTGCTACTGCTTCACCTCATTCTCATGGACGATAGAGATTTGGTTTTTCCTCCTTTGAATTCTCCTCCAAGTGTCTTTATTGATCACCCACCCTCGGCCCAGTCTCAACAGCATGAGTAAATGGTAAATCATTAGATCTGAAGACTGGGGGCCTTGGTTTATATCCCAAAGTATATAAATCTTGAGATAGAAACAGTTTTCCACAATGGTAAACTGGAGAAAATAATAGTACCAACCTCCAAAAGTTATTAGAGTCCAATAAGATATTATTTGTAAAATACTTCGCGAACTTTAAGATCCTTTATAATAATACAATGATAATTTCCGTATTACCTACTCTATGCCAGAGATAGACATTACTTGATTTAATCTACACAACCACCTTGGGAGGCAATTATTGTTATACTACCCATTTTATAGATGAGAAAACTGAGGCAGAGTCACCCAGTGTCACACAGAAAATAAATCTGAGACTAGATTTGAAGTCAGCTCTTTCTGATTCTAGGCTGGATACTCTAATGACTCTGTCACCTAGCCTTCTATATACACAATACATGCTAACTATTATTATTATTAGCATTAGCATCATGATGATGGAATTGTGCGATTCTGAGACTATCTCCCACAATTTCTCAAAAGCTACTTTCAATGCTTAAAAAAATCCATTCATTACATGACTCATCCATCCGAAACAGCTTTTTTGATAAAAGGAAGGTTGATTTAGTCAAGTGATTGTTGTTCGTTAGTTATTTTTCCAGTTATTTCTGACTCTTTGTCATCCCATGTGGAGTTTTCTTGGCAGAGATACTGGAGTGGTTTACCATTTTGTTCTATAGTTCATGTTACAGGTGGGGAAACTGAGGCAGACAGAGTGAAGAGGTTGGACCAGGGTCACCCAGCTAGTATCTTCATGACTTCAGAACAGGAACTCTATCCATCAAATAACCTAGGTCATTTTAAAAAAAGGAATTAGATGGCCTTTGAGGTACCTCCCAGGTTTGGATCTATGATTCCTTGGCCCCTATGCCCATTTTAACACAGACATTCAACACCAGAGGTCTGAATAATCTCAGTAACCTCTATGTGGGTCATCCTACCCTGACTCACCTCTCTATACTCCCCATTTTTGTTTCTTGCCAGAATTCCCTCTTATTCGTGGATGTGGTCACATTGCTCATCCTTTCACAATCTTCAGTGGCTCCCCATTGCCTCTGGAGCATCTTAAAATCCTTTAACTCTTCCATCCAGCCCCATCTGACCATACATTCTTGTCTATTATAAGAGGCCTCAGAAGACCCAAACAGCCTAAACCCATTCTTTCTCTTAGTCGAATCATAGAATACCATTTTTTTTCCTTTCACACTTGGAAGTTATTCATAGGAAACATTTAGAGTGGCAGAGTTACTGTATTTTGTGTTAGGCATTTCCCAGCCCATTTGATTAGTTTTCAATCGGCTTATAGCAAATTAGGGTAGCAGCCTCAGCACCATATGTCTATCAGGAAAGCAATAAAAGTTTCAGCTTTACCCCGATTAACGATGTGTATTTGGGGGCACCAAGAGTTGTGACAAATGTTAATTTTGGTCCTTGTTCTGAAAAAGTGGGAAAGGGCCATGATTTGCTGAGAATATGCTCAATTGTTCAAGCATCATCTAAATGGAATTAAATCTTTCTTTTGCATCCTAATAAAAAAAAAATCCTCGGTTATAATGAATGCTCCACTGTGCTTATCTTGTGCACAGTGTAATTTAAATATTTTTAGCAACATCTTCATATTTCAATGCAGAGAAGTCGACTTTTAAATAAATTTCTCTCCTTCTCTTTGCTCCTTCACATGTCACAAGGGGAAGCGACTGAATTTATGTTCTTTTTCTTCTCCCCCTTGTATCTGTAGACTATCTGACCTCATTCCTCTTGACCCCAAGTCTGACAGGGAGCTTTTACAATAGGTTCAGAGGCTGTCAGAGCGAAATATGTTGTTCAATTTCTGATGGAGGAAAACATCTATTAAACAGAGGCCAAGGTCCAGATAGCAAAAGACCTTCCCAACATCCACCATTTTACTTGCCGGGTTTGGTCAAGGGATGAAAATGGAATAAGAAAGCAACGCTATGTTGGTAAAGCAAAGTGAATCCTTAATGCTTTGTCTTTCGCTTTTGAAGAAGACCATGTCATCAGGGAGGTGATGCCCTGACAAGCAAGAGAATTGGATTTGAGTGGGGGAGGGGCTGTGCTAAGTCCCCAGACTCACTTTTTTCCTCTGGACACATCTGGATTCAATGGCCAGATATGGATCAAGATGACTGGAGGTGGTCCTGGATATGAGGCAGTCAGGGTTAAGTGACTTGCCCAGGGTCACACAGCTAGTAAGTGTCAGAGACTGGATTCGAACTCTCATCCTCCTGATTCCGAGGCCAGTGCTCTATCCACTGTGTCACTTAGGTTGTTCTGAGCCCTTAGCAATGGCATGTGAAGGCAGGTGGCAGTCAGTCATCAGAAGTCTGGAATGGGAGGGCCCTAATAGATGATACACCTAATTCTTTTATTTTACAGATGAGGAAACTAAAATTAGCAGGGGACTCAGTGGCTAGGGAACTGGAGCTGGAGTCAGGAAGACCAGTGCCTAAGACACTTACCAGTTGTGTGACCCTGGACAAGTCACTTCGCCTCTGTTTTCCTCAGTTTCCTCATCTGTAAAAAAGAGATAACACCTACCTCCCAGGGGTCAGCTACGTGACACAGTGGTCAGAGTGCTGGGCCCAGAGTCAGGAGGACTCTTTTTCCTGAGTTCAAATCTGGCCTGAGACACCTACTGACTGTGTGACCCTGGATAAATCACTTATCCCTGTTTTTCTCAGTTTCCTTATCTGTAAAAAACAAGAAATGTAAATGGCAAACTACTCTAGCATCTTTGCCAAGAAAATCTCAAATAGGGTCTCAAAACGTTGGTCAAGATTGAAAAATGACTGAACAAGGTAACCCCCTCCAAGGGCATTTGTGAAGAATGAATAAGACAGTATTTTAAAGCTAACATTATTATTAAGTGATTTACCCCCAAATTATTTACACTTGTAGTTAATAGCAGAGTTTTGATTTGAATACATATCTTCTGATTCCAAAACTGGCACTCTTTGCCTGGCAATAGTTATTAATAAACATTGATTAATGGTTTGATGAAGTCTATGTATAATATACCTAGAAAGAAAAAAAAACTTCCAAGTATAATAATGTTTTTCCCCAGAAAGTAAACAATTTAAGTTTTCTTTTTCCCTCTCACCCATTCCCCAAATCATGGCCAGGAGCTAAATCTGATCTTAAGTAACTTTTTCATCTATTCTTTAACTCATTGAATATCTATTTCCTTTTTTATTTTTAGTAATTCTTTATTTTATTTATTCTATTTTTTATTTATTTAAGGCAATGGAGTTAAGTGATTTGCCCAAGGTCACACAACTAGGCGATTATTAAGTATCTGAGGCCAAATTTAAACTCAGGTCCTGACTCAAGGGCAGGTGCTCTATCCACTGCCACCTAGCTGCCCCAATCTCTGTAATTCTTAACAATTTGCCCCAAGCTAGCCTAGGCCCAAGGGATCAGAGGAGCCTTTTTTTAAAGGACAGAAACTTCTGTTAATATTCTTTGTGGAAAATTCTTTAAAAAAATAAAGAGTTTGCCAACCAAAGACATTTCAAGGTAAAATACAGCCACCTGTAGTTGGGTGTTTTCTTCTGTTCCTGTTTGCTGTTGCATATTGTAAAACAGATGAGTTTAAATTAAGGCAGCATTAATTAAGCATTTACTTAATGTTCCTCAGGCATTATGTGAGGCCTTTCATAGTAATGAACAATTTAATCATGTTAGGTAAACTAGCTCACCAGTTACAGACTTGAGAAGTTATTTGTATTTAAGCTTAGGCAAAGATGGGAAAAACAGGAATCTAGAATATTACTGATGTGAAAGAATAAATGAGATAAAAAGAGTTGTCCAGGAAGAGGATATATCTCTATATCAAAATCCAGGAACAGAAAGATGGATTCCAGTGGAAAGAAAGGACGTGAGGAAGAACCAAAAGAGAACATGGAGTCTTGAGTCTTCAGGATCCTCTACAGACCACCAGGATGGAAGGAGAAAAGAGATGGGAAGAAGCAGAGCAGACCACAAACTTGATGTGGGGACAAATTCCATTTCCTCTGTGAGAGTGTCTCTCAAGTCACTCATTGAATTTTTGAAATGGAATAAGTTGAAGCAGGAATTATATGTTGCCTAGTAGAAGTTCTCATTAGCCACTACCAAGTCTCACACAATGAACCTTCCGCTCTCCTCCATTTTCCATCCAATCTATTCATCTTTTCATTGTCAAGTCCTTATCACTATATCCCTTTTCTCAAAGGTCTTCACTGACTCCTTGTAACCTCTCAACATTCAGACTTCTTGGTCTAGCATTCATTTTCTGATCTACTCTACTTTTTTCTCCAGTCTTTTTTTTTTTCATATTTTTGCCCTTCACATTCTCAATGTGAATCCCAAAATGGCTTTTCCTTGATCCTTTGAATATGCCCTATACTCTCCTTACTCCAAACAGTTACTTATGTTGTTCTCCATGTCTGAAATATGCCACACTCACACCCAGGTGCCATTTGCTAACAAAGGCATGGTTTTTTCAGGAGCAAGAGAGTCGGACTATAAGGCTAACTGGGTGCCACAGAATCCAAATTTTTTGAATTGTGGTTCAAGAGAAGACTTTTGAAATCCTTTTACATAGCAAGGAGGTCAAATAGGTCAATTAATTCAAACTCTTCACTGGAAAGTCAAATACTGAAGCTGAAACTTAAAATACTTTTTGAACTCTTTGGAAAAAGACCCTGTTGGGGAAAATTGGAGGCAAAAGGAAAGGGGAATGGCAGAGGATGAGATGATTAGATAACATCATGGAAGCATGAACTTGGACAGTCTTTGGAAGCTAATATGGATGATAGAACACCTGGGGTACCGTGGTCCATATTGTCACCAAGAGTCAGACACATCTGAATGACTGAACAATATATCTTTATAATCTTCCTTGATCCTTGTGGCTAATAGGAACACCCCCTACACCTCCCACACACTTATACTTGGACATCATGTGAGATCCATGTTGTTTTTAGCCTATTCCTATGATTTTACTGATATAGGGAATCCCTCATGCTATGCAGATTAGTCAGTGTTGTCTAGTTTTAAAGGGCTGGTCTTGGGACCCTGGGAGAATATATAACCATATTCAGGTCTTAAAGCTAATATGTGTCAGAGATATGACTTAAACACAGATTTTCATAAGACCGATGATGACCCACTATCCTCTACTGCATAGTGCACTTACCATCCTTATGCTTGTCTGTATATGTGTCTTTTATCCCTATTAGAAGATATAGGCAGTTTCTTTTTTGAATGTTGTACCTCTCCCAGTTTTAATCCTAATACTCTGCATACTTTAGGGACTAAATAGTTGTTGACTAATTTATCGATCTTCTTTTGGAGCAAAATTATTCCCCATACTAAGTAGAGTCAATGGCATGAGCCAATGGTCTTTTACCGACATTAACAGATTTCTAACTAGTGAAATTTGGACTTAATGCTTTTTCCATTTTGAGTATTAGAAATTCAAATTTTGAAATTAATCTGTGCTCTTTTATTTGAGTATCTGTATTATACTGGTGCTAGGATAAATGAAAATTATTCTCATTTGGCAGTTCTGAATTGAATAACTGAATGAAATTTCAGGTTGATAACTTGCAATTACATTGATTTCCATCTTGCTTCTTGGATAGTCTTCAAAATGACAGCGTGGATAGCAATTGTCACTGGATCAACAGCAGCCTTCTCATACCCTCATTGGGGGGTGACAGATGCACAATCTTAACTGGGGAAAATATTTTCAAATTGTTCTCCAAACCTGTTGGGTGGACAGCTAGTTCAGTCATCCCAGAGTCCCCAGACACCCCGGCGGTGCCTTGCTTATTTTAATTAGTTGGTAGGGAAATAAATGGGGGCATACCAGTCCTTCAGAAAAACGGAAGTAGATGACAATCAGTTAAACAAGAGGAGCTCCGTCTGACAGGTGTATTGTAGGCTAGAGAATAAATAATGAAAGGAATGGCAGTAATTAAAATGTGTTTACTTAAGTTGACAATTGCTTGAAATATGGTTGCATGGTAAAGACCTCATTATAGACTGAGTTTGGTGCATAAATATGAAACTTATGTCAAGGGGTAATTAATCTGCTCTCCTAGGTGGACTGATGGGTCACTGGTGGCTGGGCCTGGTTTGTTTACATGAAACGAGTCAGATGCTAAAAGTGATGTACTATTATCCTAGATTTAAAAATCTTTTAAGCAGTAAACTAATGTCTTAAGGACTGTTAGGTACCTGCAGGAGAGAATATATGAGCAGCCTAGGTGGGAGGGTAGATTCTGTAAGCCAGAGTCAAGGTCTAAGCGATGGCTGTTTAGTGTTGGAGACATCAGGATCTGTCTCTATGATCTGTTTGTACTGGTGAACAAGGTCTTTTCAGACCACGTTGAAGCTAGGGGAGAAATATTCCCATCACCTGGAAGACTTTTGAACCTGATTCTCAGGGATGCAGAGAATTTAATTTGAAAAATAACAACAATAATAACTATCATGTAAATGCCACTTAAAGGTTGGCACAGTGCTTTACAAATATAATCTCATTTGTCTGTGGCAACAGCCCTAGGCAGGAGATGTAATTATTACCCCCATTTTACACTTGAGAACACATCACCTAGTTAAATGACTCGGACACAACTAGAAAAACCTAAAGCTAGATTTGAAATCAGATCTTCATGACTCTAATTCCAGTTCTCTATCCCCTGTACCCCTAATTTTCCCTATTATACGAAAAGTCCTACATTAGGATGTTATGAAATGATCAGAAATCATGCTACCTGTCCTAGAGAAGCTTACAGTCTAAATGGGGAAGAGGAGATTGGCATATATGAACCCAAATCCTCAGATTCTGAAATTGCAAAGAGAGATGAATGAATGTAGGTGATATAAATAACCCTTATTCAGGATCACACAACTAGAAAATGTTTGAGGGAAAGATTTGGTTTTTTGTTTTTGTTTTTGCAAGGCAATGGGGTTAAATGACTTGCCCAAGGTCACACAGCTAGGTAATTATTAAATGTCTGAGGTCATATTTGAACTCATGTCCTCCTGACTCCAAGGCTGGTGTTCTATCCACTGTACTGCCTAGCAGCCCTTGAGGTGAGATTTGAACTCTACAATGCTGTCTCTCAGGTAACCATTCAAATTCAAAGCAAAATGCAATAGTTTTAAGAAATACAGCTAGTCCCACTTCAAGCATATTCAGTGTGGATAAACTTTAGATTTGCATATGAGTAAAATTATTTGTTTATGGTGAATGTTCTTAACAATTTAACTCTATTCCTGACTCAGAGACTACATTATAGTAGCAACAGATCTGCTTATAGCTTTTTGAAATCAGAATGGTGGATTTTAGCTCCAAAGGTTGGATCCATTACTATGTAATTAGAGTAAGACTCACAGGAAAGTGTTTAAAAGCTGTATTGAGTTGGAAAAGCATTAAGTATAAAATTAGACTTAGAGCAAATATGAAGTTTCATTTTAAATGATTGCTAGAACTTTCCTCCTATTAACATAAGTGCAATCTGGCTTTGCCCTTCTCTGATTTATTTACTGGTCCTCCCCATGTTACCCACTGTGCTTACTCTATGAATAATCATTTTTCTACTTTTATTCATGTGCATCAGAATCCAAATATGAAATATTGATTTTTATTCTCAAATGCAAAGTGCTAGTCCACTAACAGTTTAGTTTGTTTTAAGAGATGAATATTGTACCACATGTACCATGATATTAATGCAGTGCAGTTTTCCAACAGCGCTATTTTCTCCAACTTTAAGATCTTTCTCCAGAAACGGTACCCTCTACACGAGAGGTATTGAATGATCATAATTGTTAATAATAATAATGATAATAATAGTTCACGTTCAGATAATGCTTGAGCAGTTAGGTGATATAGTGAATAGGACACAGTAGATGCACTGGCTCTGAAGACAAGAGAGCTTCCTAAGTTCAAATATAGCCTCAGAGACTTACTTGCTGTATGACCCTGGATAAATCACTTGACCCTGTTTGCCTCAGTTCCTCCTCTCCACCATCTCACATTAAACATATATACCAAAAGAATTGGGGCTTATCTGCTGTCTTTCTTCAAAGGGTAATTTATGTGCACCTACATGTGACCATTGGTTGAATCTGTTTTAAATTACTCAGAAATAGCTGTGGTTCTAATAAAACAATTTATGAAAACAAAAACAACGTCCCATCTATTCGTGGTATTGAGGAAACCTTGAGAACCAGCTGATTTGAATGCTATTATTGATTTGAGAATGATCAATATCTTTCATATTCCACTTCCAATATATGCTTTTATCCTCAGGACTTTGACTCTGCAATTTGTAAGCAGAGAACATACATAGCTGGTGAATTAGATCTACTCTCAAACTTTAGTCACAGAGCAGGATGATTAAGGGAAAAGGTATTGTAGGATCATAGATTATTAGAAGAAAGAATATAACACTGATGTGATCTTGGAGATGATCTAATAAATTCATCTCCTTCCCTTTACTGAGGCCCAGGGAGGGAGAGGTACTTTCAAATAGTCAGTCACACTGAGAAATGAGTCACCAAATTCTCAAGTGGATCCTATTTCTCTTCTATCACATTGAATTGGCTTTAATAAGTTGTTTTTGCTGTAAAAAAATCACATTTCAGTGCAATTCAATTCAATAAATAAAGGAAAGCCTAGGTTTCAGAGTCAAGATCAGATACATCTAGGCAATATAATCCCATTTTATAGTTTTAAGAAACTGAGGAAAGCAGAGGTTAAGTGACATTTCCTTGATATACACCTAGTGAGTACCTGAGACTGGATTTGAAATCAGGTCTTCCTGATTCCAAAACCATCACTCTATCCACTGGGTCACCTAACTACCAATGAAATCACTGGTCAGGTGGTTAGACTAAGCCTTGGGTTACAAAGACAAAAACAAAAACACTGTCTGCCCTCAGAGAGCTCACATTCTACATTCTTTTCATAATTTACTAGAATAAATCCTGGTTGGTTTCAGAGTCAAATTTAGACCTAAATTCATTTAGTAGTTCTGTGATCAGACCCTGTCAAACAAGATTAATAATAGCTCCTACCTTACATGGTGCTTGGGATATATTTAAAATGCTTTGCTCATCCCAGAGTCCTGTTAAAAGAAAACTAATGAAGGAAGGAAAAGAAAAGGAGAAGAAAAATGAGTAAGAGAAGATGGAAGAAGAAGAAAAGAAAAATATGAGGGAGAGAAAGCAGAAGAGAAGAAAAAAAAGTAGCTATAAAATGAACAGGTTGGACTCAAGTCTATGATCCCAAGTTACTCTATCTTTCTGTGCCTTCTTTTACTCATCTGTAATTGTGAAGAGACCAGTGAGGTTTTTTTGGATACCAAAACTGAGCACACAAAAGTGGGGTTTGTAGGTGGCTGGTGTTTATAAACAAGGCAGAAATGTGGGTTCTGTGCATGTCCCCAGCTCCTTCTGCAAGCCAGTTGCAGTCTGGCAATTTTTTGGTTGATAGAGAACTCTTCTTTGGAGACTAAAAACATCTGGTTTTTTTTCCGCTTTGGAATGGAAACCAGGAAGTGGTGATTGGCAAGGAAATATATATATATTATATGTATATTTATACATATACTATTATCTATACAGATAGATAGATATAAATTCAAGGAACATTTTCAAAGTTCTAGATTCTATAACCCTATCCCTGTGGACATGACTAACTGGTAGAGGATGATAAACCTCTCTATGACTTATCCAGTTGTATATATGTATACCTATTGTTTTCCATACATATGTTGTTTTCTATTAGCCTGGGATCACCATGAGGGCAGGGGACTGTGTTTTGCTTTTCTTTGTACACCTTTTGTTGCCTAAAAAAACCCCAAAAAGAATCCATGGGACATGTAGGCTCTTTATAATTGACTCACTGACATAATTGATAATTGATTATTGACTCACTGACAGACCAGAGAAGACTGGATAGTAGAGAGAGTTAGAATCAGGAAGACCTGGGTTCATATCCTGCCTCAGACAGTGAGAGGTTATGTCACTGGGCATATTGTCCTCCCTTGTCTGTGCTTCTATTTCTTCATCAATAAAAGGTGGGTGTTGGACTTGATGGCATCCAAGGTGAGACCATCACCCTACATGGTCTTATAAAGTGGCTCTGTTGGAGACTGGCCAAGTCCTGAACCTCTCTAAGCTAAGTAAGCACACTAAAAGACACACAACTATTACTGGCTCCATAATTAAAGCCTTTCCATTGTGGTAGGCATCCCCTCTGGGACTGTGCCTCAGAGCCCAGGATCAGCACTGGAATAGGGAGCAGAAAAGGAAATAATAGCCATCACTTAGAAATGGATGGCTAGAATGCCTATCGGTTTTTTGTGACAATTCCAGATCAATGTGCATCCCAAAGCTACTTGCCACCTTTGTTAATTATCACTGACAGCCCAATGGGCCCTCAGGGGCCAGATGCTAGAGGACAACTCATTCATAAGTTTCTACATTCCTATTATTGGAAGAGTCAGAATTAAAGAGAAATGCCTACAGACAGGGGGAAGATGCATGGCTCTAATAGAATTTGTATCACTTTGGACCTCTTGGGGACACTAATATTCTCTACAAAGAAATACACAGCAATCTCCCACTTTCCAAACCTTCATATTTTTCTGTCAGGAATATTCACGTGATTTTGTTTTCATTGACAATATATATTAGTAATTCATGTGAAGGTTTAAAAGCATGTTAGAGAGATTCCATGGAGATGTGGAAAGGGACTGGATTGCAAGTCAGAGAAAATGAGTTCAAAGTCTGCCTCTGATCTAGGGCAGATCCCTTCATCTTTGTGGTCCTCAGTTTCCTCATCTGTTAAATGAATAGATAGGAAATTGCAATTTCTGAGGTCTCTTCCAGATCTTAGGATTTTTTTTCCCATCTCTTCCATCTGTGAATTCATGACCCCATGAAAATTACAGTGATACTAGGTATTCTACCACAAAGTCAAATCAGTTTCTTCCTGTGAATGAAAGCACAAAGAAAAATGACATTTCTAATCCTTTACTATGACTAGATTTGATTGACAAACTAATTACAACGAGATCAAAGGGGGCTCTTTGAAGGTAGCTTCTAGAGAATTTGATCACTGATGTTTTCCCAAACCCTGATCTCTTCTCAATAAAAAGGACACTACCGTCCTTCAGTCAACTGGACCTGGAAAACTTGATGTATTTTTTCCTCTTTCCCCCTCTCATTTCATCCTATATATCCAATTTATGGTCAAATTGTATTGTTTTTAACCTTTTGCAGTTTCTCACTATAGGTTCTCTCCTCTTCACTAATATAGCCACTATTTCTGTACAGGTCCTCCTTGCCTAAATTAACTAGTCTCCTTGTCTCAATCTTCTCACCACTCCAGTCCATGGTCCACTCAGCTGCCAAAGTGATTCTCCAAAAGAATATGTTTAAATATAACTACCAACCCATCCACCCCGGCCAACAAACTCTAGTGTTCCTCTATTACGTTCAGGATCAAATATAAAAACATCAAGTAAGGGAGGTTAATACAAAGGACTTTTCAATTGCCCCCTTCCACTCTTTCTAATCTTAACATGTCATTGCCCTCCTCCCAACTCTCTGATCCTGCTTTGCTATTCCTTGCTATTCCCAAAGAGAACCTGCCATCTTCTGACTGTCCTCCATGATGGGAAGTTCCTCATCCTCCCAATTTCCCTGGCTTCCTTCAAGATCCCTCACACCAAACTTATTTTTCCAACCCATTCCCTTCTCCACTGAAGCTAGATATATCTTGTAGGTACATAGATATTTCTTGTCTTCCCCGTTAAAAGGTGATCATCTTGGGGACAAAGACCTTTTGCCTTTCTTTGTATACTGCGGACATAGGAAATTTCCTGGCACATTATAAATACTTAATAATTACTTGCTGACTGACTCTTTGGGTCCTCTTCTTGGCATCTTTAACTCCCCACAAGTTTCAGCTCTGGCCCTTTCCTGTATGAAGACTTTCTAGATAATTCCAGTTCCAGCATCATCACCACCACCTAAATAATCTATAATATTATAAATAAGCATAAAAGTCTATAAGACTACAAAATGTATTCATTCCCAGCTACTTCATATACATGTTGCTTTCCTCTGGAGAATTCAATCCAACAAGAATTTATTAGCCATCTTTTTTGCATCAGGACCTGAGTTTAGTAGTTAAATAATGAACATAGTGTTCCACTCCTCCCTCAAATATTTATTAGGGGAGTGACCCTGGCAAGAAGCTTAACTTTTCTCAGCCTCAGGTTCTTTATCCAAAAGAGTGATAATCATGGACCTGCTTCTTAGGATTATTGTGAGGATCCAATGAGATAATAGAGGTTTTGGTGCTTATGAAACATATAAGACTACATAAATGCTAGCTATAATTATCAAAAACACAACAGGGCAAATATTTCTGATATCAAAGACTTTGCATTCTATTGGAGGGGAAAAATGGAATGTTGAAAATTACATATATATGGATAGATATGAATATATATATATTTTAAATAGAATATATTTTATATAACAATAATATAATATAAAAATGAGAATATAAATAATATATAAACCTAAAGATTATATACATATATTAAAATCTGTATAATCTATATTATGATCAATATGGTTAGTGCTTATATTATAATAAATAATTTTATATAATAAGTAATTTCCATAGGAGAGGTCTATTTAGGTATGAAAGTCAATTGTTTAAGAGCAGAACAGAGTTCCAGATTACTCAGTGAATCATCCTTCCCTGGGCTTCTATGTTGTCTCATCTCCAGTGGACTATCTCCACCCCTGGAGATTCTCTTTGCCCTGAGGCCTCATCTTCCAGCCTGCTACTTCCATCTTTCTTTCTGTTTCTATTTGTATTCCTAGAGCTTAGCTCCTTGTGTGGTGCTTGTTGACTGATTCTTTCACTGGAAGACTAAGAGAAGGATGAGACTGACCAGGTTGATAAGGGAGCTCTGGCCTCAGGAGTCTGAGTCTCAGAATCCAAGCTTCTGGATGGCCTGGGCTCTTTTTAATGTGTCTTTTGTATCCACGGCTCAGTATCCAACTGGCACTTAATAAATCTGATTGGATTGTTAATGGTATCTGGGTCACTTTGAATTTTAGGGCCAAGTCAACTGCTGTGTCCAGTACATTTTCTAAGGTAGTATTTGGCTTTTATGTAATGCCCATTTGTTTCAGAACAGCCTCAAAATAATTCAAAGCAGGAAGGAAAGAAAAAAGCCTATTAGACTGCAGAGTTTCTATAAGGGAAGAATATAGTCTCTAGATTGAAAATGTTATCAGATACCACAGTGATACAATAGTTTCTCATGCACAGAAAAGGGAAAAGAGGAAAGCTTGAGTGTAAGGCCAAGCAGGGCTTTCCATTTGCCCCCAGGTCGCTGTGTGCATCTTTGTTCTGGATAACAGTCTCTCAATTAAGAAGATGAGTATTTCAACATTTACTGTACTCAGGCTACTCCAAGAGCCTTATAAATTGCCTTAAAATACTTTGCAAAACTGTAAAGTGCCAAATAAAATGTAAAGGGAGGTATTTTTATTGTTGTTTACTCAGGGACTGAGAGGAACGATTTCTCTTATGTTTTATTTCAAAGATGGCATGTGAAAGCTGTGCACATTCCTCACAGAAGGAGAAAAGGAAGGAGAGAAAGAAGAAAGAGGGGAAGGAAGAAGGGAAGGAAAGAAGGAAGGAGGAAAGGAAAGAAAGAGGAAGGAAGGAAGGGAGGGAGGGAGGAAGGAAGGGAGGGAGAGAAGGAGGACGGGAGGAAGGGAGGGAGGAAGAGAGGAAGGAAGGAAGGAAGGAAGGAAGGAAGGAAGGAAGGAAGGAAGGAAGGAAGGGAGGGAGGGGGAGGGAGGGAGGGAGGGAGGGAGGAAGGGAAGGGAGGGAGGGAGGGAGGGAGGAAGGAAGGAAGAAAGGAAGGAAGGGAGGGAGGAGGGAGGAAGGGAAGGAAGGAAGGAAGGAAGGAAGGAAGGAAGGAAGGAAGGAAGGAAGGAAGAAGGAAGGGAGGGAGGAAGGGAGGAAGAGGGAGGAAGGAAGGGAGGGAGAGAAGGAGGATGGGGAGGAGGGAGGGAGGAAGGAAGGAAGGAAAGGAAGGAAGGAAGGAAGGAAGGGAGGGGAGGGAGGGAGGGAGGGAGGATGGGAGGGAGGGAGGGAAGAAGGAAGGAAAAGAGGAAGGGAGGGAGGAGGAAGGAAGGAAGGAAGGAAGGAAGGGAGGAAGGAAGGGAGGGAGGGAAGGAAGGAAGGAAGGAAGGGAGGGAGGGAGGGAGGGAGGAAGGAAGGAAGGAAGGAAGGAAGGAAGGGAGGGAGGAGGAAGGAAGGAAGGAAGGAAGGAAGGAAGGAAGGAAGGAAGGAAGGAAGGAAGGAAGGGAGGGAGGGAGGGAGGGAGGGAGGGAGGGAGGGAGAAAGTCATTTACTTTTTGTCTGTTTGTATATAGTTGCCTACATGTGGTCTCCCTGTTAGATTATGAACTCTTTAAGAACAAACTGTTCCTTGCCTTTCTTTGTATTCCCAGGGCTTAACATAGAGCATGATATATATGTATATATGTATATATGTATATATGTATATATGTATATGTATATATATGTATATTAGGGATTAGATAAATATATACTAACTGAACCAATTGACTTCCTCAGGTTCATCATCTATAAAATGGAGATACTGATACCACCTACCCCTTGAGGGTCAAATGACTGAATATTTCTAAATGACTTTGTAAAACATTAAAATGTCATAATAAATGCTAGCTAGCTAGTTAATAGTAGTAGTGATAGTGATTGCAGTGGCAGTAGTAGTAACAGTAGTAATAACAGTAATTGTAGTAGGAGTAGGAGTAGGAGTAGTAATAGTAGTAGAAGTAGTAGTAGTAGTAATAATAACAGTAGTAGTAGTAATAGTAGCAATATCAGTGGTAGTAGTAGTAGTAATATAGTAATAATAGTAGCAGAAGTAGTAGTAGTAGTAGCAGTAGTTGTAAGCAGTCATAGTAACAGGTAGCAGTAGTAGTAAGGGTAGTAGCAGTAGTAGCAATACTAGCAGTAGTAGTAGTAGTAATAGCAGCCTTAGCAGTAGAAGTAGTCGTAGTAGCTGCAGCAGCAGTAATAATGATGATAATAATAATAATAATAATAATAATAATAATAGTAGTAGTAGTAGTAGTAGTAGTAGTAGTAGTAGTAGTAGTAGTGATGGTGGTGGTAGTAGTAGTAGAAGTAGTACATGCTTATGTGTTAGTGGGTCTTGATCTACTCCTGTCTTTCAGCCTCAGGTTCAACTTTGTGTCTCCTGAGGAAATTTTTAAATAGACCGACAAGATGATTACATAGTCCGGTCTTCAGGTCTTCAACTTCTGGTGGTCCAGTGGCTAGTGTTTATGTACTTGGTGACTCTAACCTAGGAGCAAGAAATCATTAAATTAATCTTTTGGGGAGACTGGTATTTTCCCCCAATATTCACTCCTGGTGAGGGCATTGGGAACCACCAGTGAAATTCTTTGTTAAGGATCTCAGTAGCTGCCATGAATTGTATGGTTTGAGGCCATACACTGCTAGAATTAATCAGCTTTTCAACCTTCTATTCCAACCTCCCACTTTGCTTTTGCTGGGGGTGGTTGGTTGATTAACTTAACCTATTTTGTCTAATTAGTTGAGTCCTAATCACCACAATTGTGTCTGTGAGAAAACTTTCTCTTTTTGGGTGAAAGGACGTATTTAAATTTAGAGCTGCAACCCATCCCTACGTGGCCCCAGGGATCCTAAGCATTATTATAGAAATTGATATTAGGATAAAATTTTGAACAATTAGGGATAAGTATCTAAAATCCAATTAACCTTTTTGCAGTTTGCCCCATAGCAGCCAAGTTCCTCTCTCATTTTCACTTAGATGGGAATTAAATGAGATCTTTATCATGTACTACCAGGGACAAAAGTCAGATTCTAGAAGAGCAATATTAAACAGGGCCAGGAAGGACTGTGAGTAGTTAGAAGACAGAGACACCTCACCTTATTTGTATGGGTTTTTTTTTTTTAATGATGGATTGTATTATTTCTCTCAGCATTTTAGTCATATGGGTCCTTTTTGGCTACTTTTTTCCCTCTTGAACATTATATTGTAATTAAAATGTGCCGCTTTACATCAAAGGTTGTGCCCTTTTGACAAATATGTTGTACCATCCTTCATCTCCATTACAGCCTAGAGTTGAATGCCTATTCCCCCTGGGAAGGTCAGTCCCTTCTACCTGTATTCACTGCCATTTTTCATTTTGGAGAAAGATGACAAAAAAGTAAATGTCAACCCTTTTTTAAAATTGCTTTACGATTAAAGTAATTTCCCCATATTAGCCTGCCACCATTAAGTCGGTGTAGGTTGTTCTGTATTTTTGACAAACACTTTTCTCATTTAAATTATTGCTGAATGATAATAGAACTTGGCAGGATTGTAGGTCTGCCTCCCTCTAAAGATGGATTTAAAAATGCCAAGCCTACCCTGCTAATAGGAGCATAAGTGCCCCAACTAGTTCAGATGATCCCGACCTTGAAGTTTTAGGAAGCAAAAACTGGTTCCCCTTCTGCCACCATTTAAAGCCTTCTCAGACTTATGGCTTTTTCTGGTACTTTTCAGCCTCACCATGGCTCCCTATTGCCTCCAGAATAAAATAAAAACACCCTTGTTTGACTTTTAAAGACCTTCACGGTCTAGATGCTGCTAGGGCAGCATTCTCTATCCAACTTTCATACACCAGCTATTTCCATCTGCAATGCCCCATCTCTTATCTAGGTGACTTTCCCAGGATGCTGCTCAGACTTGAACAAATCTCCCCCAGCCCTTACACATTCTAGCTTATTTTAAGGCTCCCCTCACTGTAATCCTCTCCTGGTTGTTAATTTTATTGTCTATAGCTTGTCTGTACATTACTATCCCCAAATTGTCTCTCCTAATAGACTATGAACACCTGGGGAGCAGGAATTATCTTTTGCCTTTTTTTTTTTTGCCTAGGACTTTGCATAGGGACTGGCATAGCATAAGGACTAAATACATATTTATCACCTGGACGATTGACTGACATCCTTTAAGATGCCTTTCCTGATCCCTTCATTGCTAACTCCTCCCCTTCCCCAGTTCACTTTGTGTTTATTTTACATATATATATATATATATATATATATATATATATATATATATATAAACACACACACACACACACATTTATCTATGAATAAGTTTGGGTCTTCTTCATAACAGGTAAGTTGCTTGAGGGCAGGAACCTCTCTCTATCTATAGCTTTATCACCTCAACCAGTGGGTGGCCCACAGAGGGTGCATGGCAAATGAATTTTGATGGCTCTATTGATCTGGGGAAATCTAAGGTCCTTGTCTCTATATTCTCATGCTGAACCTGGTTCTTAGCACATAGTGGAAGCTACTATCTCTTTAGAGCTTGGATAATTCAGTGGAGTTTATTGTTTTAGTATTTCAGAAACAGTAGTTTCCTTTATTTACTTTCCCCATTTATTCTGTCTTTCACATTGCAGTGCTCATTGACAGGCTGGAACACTGTAATATAAGTGAAAACAGGGTTTTTTTTTAAAAAGGTTCTAATGTTAGAAAACCTATCAGAAAGGAACCTTTTAAATATATGCTCTTTTCTCCTCTACTTGCTTAGAGCATTGTGAACAAAGGACTGAATTTGTTGTCAAATCTTCCTCCAAATTGTTCTGGC
The DNA here is from genome assembly GCF_037893015.1 of Macrotis lagotis. Taxonomy (NCBI): domain Eukaryota; kingdom Metazoa; phylum Chordata; class Mammalia; order Peramelemorphia; family Peramelidae; genus Macrotis; species Macrotis lagotis. The sequence goes on from NC_133665.1 coordinate 173,986,897, forward strand.
TCGGTGACCCTGGGAGCTCTCTAAGACTGTAGGGTCATAGATCATAGTTTTAGAGAAGAAATAACCTTTAAAGCCATCTAGTTAGACCCCTTCCCCTTAGAGAAGAGGAAGAAACCTTTGTCTCATCTGTCTTCACATAGGCTCTTACAGTTGTCACTTCCTTATAGGGGGATTAAAATCTTGTGAATGACTTAACTGTATTATGTGGAAGCATGGGCAGAATATCCCCCAAATCTATAGGAAGTTTTAAACTTTAATGGCTTTTAACTGCCCTGAGATTTTGGGCACAATCCAGTATTTCTGACTTTCATAAAAGATTATAAAAGATTAGCAATTTTGTTTGACTTTTGGGGTTTGAAAATGAAATGTTCCTGTGTGACTTTGGGCTAGCCCCATTCCCTCTCTGGTCCTCAGTGAATGAAAGGGATATGACTAGAGACCCTCTGAAGTCCCCCTCATCTTATAAGGGTACTGATGACAATGGGAATACTAAACCCTGAAGTCAGGAAGACCTGAGTTCAGATTTAAATTTAGACACTTTAACTAGTTGTATAACCCTGAGTAAGTCTTTTAATCTCTGTTGCCTCAGTTTCCTTAGCTACAATATGGAGAAAATAATACCACTTCACTTATTGTGATAATCAGGTGGTATTATATTTATCAGAGAGTAGGAGGAAATTATTTCCTCCATCCTTCTAGATATGATTTCATGAAAGGATTGTAAGAATTCAGCACTATATAGATGTTGTTCAGGCATTCTTCACTCATGTCTGACTCTTAATGACCCCATTTGGGATTTTCATGGCAAAGATACTGGAGTGGTTGGCCAGTTCTTTCTCCAAGGTTAAGTGACTTGCCCAGGATCACACAACTCCAAGTATCTAAGGCATGACTTCAACTCAGATTCTTCTAACTCCAGGGCCAGCACTCTATTCACTGTATCAACAAGCCATCCTCATTAAAAGATATTTGTTGTGCAACCTATATCAAATTATTTGCTATCCTGGGATGGGAGGGAGAAAACTTTCTAAAAACTGAATGTTAGAAATTATCCTTACTTATACTTAGAAAAATAAGTAAATATAGTTTGTTTGGTTTTTTTTAGGTTTTTTTTGCAAGGCAAATGGGGTTAAATAGCTTGCCCAAGGCCACACAGCTAGGTAATTATTAAGTTTCTGAGACCAGATTTGAACCCAGGTACTCCTGATTCCAAGGCCGGTGCTTTATCCACTACGCCACTACGCCACCCCCAAATATAGTTTTTGAAAGATACATTTTTCCCTTTTTTGGTTTTGTTTTTGATTTTGTTTACCAATAAACATACTATTTTGTACATCAGTTAGTTAACAGAGACCAGAAAGGAAAATCTGATAATTTACCTTGAATTGGAAATTATAGAAGCATAATATTATGGATAGTCATTCAGCCAGGCAGCACTTATTAAGTACCTATTATAAACTAAGCACCATGATCATCCTCATGCCAAAAACAAAAGCAAGGTCTCTGCCCATAGTCTGATCTCTTAGTTGGAAGCCAAGAAGACCCAGGTTCCAGGCTCATTCCTAAAATGTACTGTTTCTGTAACTCCGAGCAAATGCCTTGCATTAGGGAATCTAATGACAAGATGTTTGCCACATAATAGGTGCCTAATATTTGTTGTTTGACTCATGGACTGACTTCCAGCCTCCATTGCTGGAGTGACTTTCCTCCACTGGGAGTTCTCCAGACTAATGAAATCACAGACATAGCCCTTATTCTTATTGATTTCCCTTTTTAGAGGAAAGTTGTCATTTTTATAACTACAATAGCTTTTAGCAATAATATAGAAGATTTCTTTTTGTTTAGTTAAAATATCTGGAATTGTGCTCTCCTAGGGAGGATTGTTATTTTTATAAAAATTCATGAGAAGCACGTTTTTTTCTCCCTCCCTTGTTGATTTTCATGCAAATTATTTTGTATTTTCCAAATAACTGTCATTTATATAGCACTTTAAGGTTTGTAAAGTGCTTTAGATATTATCTCATCTTTGGGGAAGATAATATTTTAGCCTTACAACAAGCCGGGAAAAAAAAAAGGTGCTGTTATTTATCCCCATTTTACAGATGAAAAAACTGAGGCACACAGAGGTCAATTGACTTGCCTAAGGTCATATTTCTAGGAAGTGTGTGAGGCAGGATCACAAATATCCTGATTTCAGGTTTAAGCTTCTGCCCCCTCTGCAACTTTAAAGCCTCTAGAACGGAAAATGAATTTTAGAGACTTCTTCATTAAATGAGCTATAGAATTTAATCTTTCCAATTATATTAAATATCTTCTAAAACTTTAATAATTGGTTATTCTAGGGTTAGAGTCCATAACAAGACTTTGGGATATCAGAGGATTCATCTAACAAATTCTTCTTGGAAATTTTTATCTATAGAAATGAGCAAATGATTTGTAGAAAATCCTAACCCTAAACAACCTTTCAGTTCATGGACAGTCAACACATTCTAATCATCATTGATGAAATCTGTTGTGATGATTCCATTTCATTAAGTTCAGAGAACTATAGTAAGAATGGCATCATTTCTGAGATTTTGGACACGTCTCCTTTCCAAAACCCGACGAGTAATTAAAAGTTAAGAGAGAGGAACAGATGAGGATCGGGCTCCATAAGGGGGTCATGTGCCACCAAATTGTATGTCTGATTTATGGTCGGTAAAGGCCCCTGAGAACTTTCTTAGAAAACCAGGACAGGTGGGAAACAGAAAATTAAAAGTCTTTTAATTAAAGGCCTGCTAATGATACCTTTAAAATACAGGGTGGGGGGGGTGACAAGATGCTGATGCCAATAAGCATTAAGATGAGCTCACAAAGTCTAACTAATCTAGATTGTTTTCTCTCTGAAAACCAGGAGAAAACCAATTTGCCAGTCATCAGTGGGCCTTGTGATTTCATTATGTCTAAGAGAAGAGATTTTCCTTCAAATAAATGCATTATCTAAATGAAATAGATTTTTCACATTAGATTTTTTTAAACTCTTTATTCCCATATGATTTTTTTTTGGAGGGGGAGGGTGATCAGTCTAGATCCAATGTTACTGATATAAGAAACACTCTCCTCTCATACTTCTCAGCAACTGGTCTCCAACTAATTATTTTAGAAGAGTTGTCTAGGACACTAAAAGGTCAGATGACTTGCCCAGGTCTAAACAGAATGTAGTGTGAGTCTAGAACCCAGGTCATCTTGACTCCAACATTCACTAAGACTCATGTTGACTTTTCACAGTGTGATATTAAGGTCAAAAAAAAGGATTTCCCCTCTTCCTGAGCTCCTAAGTACAAGCTGATCCAGATACAGTCTCTGTAAGCTATTCCACAGTGGATATTTTCATTTCCATGGAAAACATTATCTGGGCTAGAATTTTTTTCCCTGATAATATTTTTAATTCACTTCAGTTCAATTAAGTGCTTATTACATACCAATTAAAACACCGCCTGTCCTCAAAGACTTTGGGCAATGGATTCTAGAATCTCTCAGATTTTCCTTCTGGACCTCCCTTTCATTGATGACCACTTCCCTGGACCCTCTGTTGGAAGACCATCGCCTCTCAATTGCATTGTCTTCCAAGAATTGTTCCCCTTCTCCTTTCCAATTCTGGAGCCACATCTCCTGTGTCAGTTGGCTTCCTAGGGCTCTACCCATCAACCAGTTAGCTTCCTAACTGAAAAATCTCCAAGGGTACCACTCTATAATTTTTATTTTCTTACCCTATAACAATGCAAGCCCCTTGAGTTCTGGGACTATCTTATCTTTTGTTTTCATATCCTTTATGCTTAGCAAAGTATGTGGAACATAGTAAGGGCTTAATAATTTTTTATTCCATCATTTATGTTGCCTGCGTATGTTAAATAAGCCTTCAAATACTAATTTAATTAGGATATGAAAGCTAGAATGGACCTTGTAAGATCCTGTAATTAACTTCTGTTGACATAAAAGGAAACTGGGTCCCAGACTATTTAATGACTGGTCCCTAAGATGGCGAGCACACTGAGAACGGTGTCTGCCTTTTGTCTATCTTTATACGCTCACAATGCTGGCATGGAGTAGGCATTTAATAAATCCTCAACTCACCATCTGATTTAAAATTCTGTGAGAGAGCTGTAATTCAAAATCGGTACCCTGATTCCTATTCCACTAGTCTTTCTATCACCTTACTCTGGCACCTGGAAACTATTTATTTGCTTTTGAAAATCAATTGGGAATTTTAAAATTTCTATAGTCTAAATTCTAAAATTGTTTTCTACTTCTAATAATGTCAGCTTCTTTGCTGTTCAGAAGCCTATCTAGGAGGAAAAAGCAGCGAGTGGAATGGGACTAGGTAACAGGAGTTCCATTAACTATATTAACTGACTTAATTCATTTAAACTCTGGGTTCCTTGACATCCCAATTTATAAATTGAAATGCCCTGCCCTATTAAAATTTCTGTGGTCACAGAATAATATAATTACAAGAGTAGAAGTGACCATCTAGTCTAACCCACACTGGAAAAAGAATATATGCTATCTCATACTCAATAAGCAGTCAAGCCACCTTTGATTAAAAGAACACCAGTGAGAAAGAATCCAGCACTTTGGGAGGTGACCAGGACACTTGGGGAAATTTCGATTTGTTAAGTAGTTTTTTCCTTAGCTCAAACCTACAGTTACTTCTTTGAAACATCCATTCATTGATATTACTTCTGCCATTGTAGACCAATCAAAAGTTAATTCCTCTTTCCATATGATAGTGCTTTAAATACCAAGATAACAGTTCTATCTCTGCCCTCCCTTGCTGCTCTACTACCCTAAATCCACCTATAAGCTTCCCTTCTCCACATTTTTAAAAATTTCATTTGCTTACTGTGGGTTTACAAATTGTCAAATAGCAAAAACCTCAGGTCCTCCATCATTTGGGGCTCCCTTCTTTGGCCAATTTCAAGAACATCAATGTTAAATATTTAAGGCTGATTAGAAAACTTTTGCTTAAATATTAGCTAGTGATGCTTACTATTTTGCCCACTAGTGGGAGTATATTTTAAAATCAATTATTCAAAGTCAAATTAGCTAACAGAGGATCACCATAAAGTGAAAGGTAGAATTTGGCCCCCATGTTTCTCTTATTAATTACTTGCTTGGCTTAATTTTAATACAGCTGAATTACAGTTACTTTCTTCTGAGTGACAGATGATTTACATACATCCAAAACAATAGCCAAACTATACAAATGTGTGAGGCTTCAAAGAAAAAAAAGGCAGCCACTGATCAGTGAGATGAGATGCAAGGGTGTTTTTTTTCCCTTCTTATTTTAAAGAGCCAGCTGTCACATTCCTGATTTCAAATTTCCATCAACTCCTGTGAAATTCACTTCTGAAGTTTAGATTTGCATTTGTCTCCAAGCTCCAAAAAGGCCCACCTGAGCTTAAGGAAAAGTAGGTTGTTCATAGTTAAAACTCTCCAAACAGATTTTATCAGAACATGACGGGGGAGGTGAAGAGGAACTGTTTGGAGAGAAGGGGGAGCAGGAGTACAGATCCATTTCTGAGCTATGACGCAGTTCTAATGCTCTTATTTGACTGAAAAGTATAATTGCAATAACTACATTGAACTTTAGAAAAGAAAAGGAGGTTGATGGGGATTAGGGAAAGAAGACCCCCTAACCTATACTAACCAATTATGCTTTGATTCGAATATATGTCCCGAAACAAGGGATGGTTGTAAAGAATAGTATTGGCTCTTCCTGCAATGCATCATTAATAGATATTGCTCTGAAAGAGAGTAAGTATGGCAGAATGGATAGAGGGCCAACCTGGGAGTCATAAAGACCTGAATTGCATTAATGTCTCTGACATATATTAGCTGTATGGCAATAGGTAAATGACTTAACTTCTTAGTATTTCCACAACCCATTGTGATAGATGAGTTTATAGGAGTGTAGATTTTGAGGTAGAAGTTACCTTATAGACCATCTAGTCACTCCACCATTTTGCTAATGAGGAAATGTAAATGTAGAGAGGCTAAATGGCTTAGAAGTGTCTAAGATGGAATAACCGTGTCTTTCTGACTTCTAATTCCATTGCATTGGATGGATACCAGCATAACATTGGTGGATACCAGGCAATCTAATCATTGCTGCAGGGATTTTCCATACCTGGATATTCCAACACCAAAGGAAATGAAAGTTCTTGACATGGACCCTAAGCACCAAAATATGAGTGTCTATTAAATAATTCTCAATAGCAAGTATTTCTGCTTATTAGGACAGTGAGGGGATTTCCCAAATGTCTCTTCCTTTCTTTGTCTGGCATTTTAAGTACTGAATCATTTTTCCTTTGGCTTAGGGATGAAAAAGATTTACACCTTGCTCCATACTGTTTACCTCTATAGCCTATGTACTTAAATACTATTCATGTTCAGATCAGCTTTCTAAAGAAACTCTTGTTACCCACCTACCCTTTCCCATTGAAATGATTAGACTGAATTTCAAACATGGATGTTTATTCTAACATAAAAGAATTGAAACCAGAGGTATCAGATTTTTTTAAATTTTATTTGCTTAATATGGGTCTACAAAATAAGCCAAGTTAAGCCTCATTCTAAGCATAGTGTACTTTGAGCAAACGTGTAATACAGTACTTATTTGGTGAGGATTATATACCATGAGACCGACCTTTTTCAGTCCTCTTTCAGAATGATAGGGTAAAAATATTTGGAATTTTATTCATCCTTTTGAAAGAAGCAACTAAGAGCAATGCTGATTTAATGGAGAATGAGTGAAATTTTATTTTTTTTTTACATAAATTTGACAATAGTTGTAATTAGGGTAGGGAGATTGGGGCTTAATCCCAGGGTGCTAGAATTTAAAGGACACTAACAGTGATTAGATTACTTAGGTATAAAAACTAATTAAGGTTAGCACCAGGTGATTTGTTTCTTTTGGACAGAAGATATGATTTCATTGCTAGATGATATTCCCAATAAGAAAACTTTCTCTACCAATGCAAATTATCATCTCTTCTACAACTTAAAACTAAGAGAGCAGCAATAAACATTTATTAAGTGTTCACTATTGCCAAGCACTGGGGATCCTAACACTAAAAAAAAAAAAAAAAAATTAAATTAGTCAAAAGGTGCATTTACTTTATCTTTGGGATTCTTCTCCCCATCAGTTCCATGAGTAAGGTAATCTCTATCCTACCTTCCTTTGAAGCAGCCATGCTGTATCCCCAAGACTCAGACTCCCTTTATCCCTTATTGAATTTATATTAAAAGTTGATTTGACAACTTGTTTTGTGCATCTGACCTTGGTTATGTTTGCCAAAATCTGTTGTAGTGAAAATTGCTAGGAACAACTCTGAATGTGATCTCTAATAATATCATCATTAATATTATTATTAATAACAATCATTTTTCACCTTTATAGAATTCTTTAAGGTATACAAAGTGCCTTCCTCACCACAACCTGTGTGATCAGTATTATTATTTATTTATAAATGGTAAAATTAAGTCTCAGGACAGGGAGAAAGAGAAAGAGAGGGAAGGGAAAGCTGGAACCCAATATTACAGCTGTGGTCCTGTCAGAGCAGAAGAGAGGTCACTTTTCTTCACTATTTAAGTGGTTAAATTAAGTCATCAGTATGAATTTTTTGTTCTGCTATATTAGATTCCAATTTTTGATTGGCTATGGAAATCCAAGATGCCCCAAGTCCTAGCCACTCTTCTGTTGCTGCAACCTTTTTTTTTTACTTCCTTGACTGCCATGCAACCTTGTTTCCTTTCATGGAGCTTGTTTTTGCCCATCAAAATTTCCAGATCTTTTTTCAGACAAACTACTCTCTAACTATATGTCTTCATTCTATACTTGTGAAAATTTTTTAGATCCATGTGTAGACCATTACATGAATCTGTATTTCATTTAGTTAAATTTGACCTATTGTTTCAACCTCTTGGGATTCTAGACTCTTACTATGTCATCTTGTTAACTTATTCCTCCAAATTTCTTGCCATCTGCAAAATTTCCAAGTACACCTTCATTTAAGTCATTTATTAAAACATAGACTAGCATTAGCACTATTCCACTAGAAATCTTTCCTCTCTACTGATAGAAATCCATTCTTTAGGTCAGTTAGTACTGAACCATCATCTATTCCATAAATCTTTCCTAGAATCTAAGTATACACTTTCACAGCCTGGCCCCTCCCCTCCAACTAGTAGTCTACTTTACATCATAGAAAAATTAAATAAAGTTAATCTGACTTATTTTATTCTTGATGAAGTCAGGCTGGCTTCTTACTTTCTAGATGTTCATAAACTGTCCTTTTACTATAGCTATAGATTCCCTCCTTACCTCTTTTCCTCCTTCTCTCCTTCCTACCTTCCTTTTTTTCTTTCCCCTTCCTGCTAACACAACACCTTTTGAAGACCTTTTAGAGACCTAAGTGTCTAAGATCTATTAGAGGACATTGTCAATATTTCAGTAGTCATATTTGTTACATCTGCTGGTGTCCAAGATTGTACTTCATTTGAACTTAGTGACCTAAATCCATCATGACTCACAAATACTCTTTCCCTATCTCCTTTATGACATTTTTTGTTTGTTTTTTGCAGGACAATGGGATTAAGTGACTTGACCCAAGGTCACACAGCTAGGTCATTATTAAGTTTCTGAGGCCAAATTTGAACTCAGGTCCTCCTGACTCCAGGGCCAGTGCTCTATCCACTATGCCACCTAGCTGCCCCTTCTCCTCTCTGACCTTAAGATTTGACTTCCCATTTACCACTTTTACTCTTATTTTTCCTAGGCCAAAGATCATTCTGCATGGGTGAGGAAAAACAGAAGCCAAAATGTGTGTTAAGTTGATCCTTAAGAGTTTCAGAATCCTCAATGACATAAATCTTAAGGTAGCCCTAGGGCTTATGGCAAGAAAACTTTTTTGGAAGTTATGGCAGTTCAATATTAAAAAATGAAAGAGGCCATGGAGAGTTTTTTTTGAAGGATATCAATACTCTGATGGGTCTGTGATCTCATTGATGTATCAATCCATCAACCAAAAAGCATTTTTAAGTGTCTACGATGTGCCAGGGCTGGTGATACAAAGCCAACAGCAAAATGGGCTATGTCCTCATGGAGCAAAAGTTGATTTATTTACAGTGCAGTTTAATATTTAAGTAATATTTAATATTGATGGTTATCTAAGAGAACAAATATTCCCTCCTCCCATGCCCATTAAACCATAGTCATTCAATCAATATGCATGCACACACATACATAAAATTAGATTGTTCTCTATTTCTTTTTTGCCTCTGGTTTGCTTTTTCAGAGATGTTAGAAATATCTTTGTTAGGCTTAGTTTGAGAAATTTCATGATTTCCACCAACTTTTTTTTTAGATCTCTTCCATATCTCTTAATCTTATTTACTTAGGAAATCATTAGAGATTTGAGTAGGCAGACATCAGTTAAGCATCTACTGTATACCAGTCCTAGTACTGAAACACTTTGCTGAAATTCAACACTTTTTTTTTCCTTCTTGAGTTTGAATGTGCAATTTAATTAATGTAGAGAACTACTACTGCCTCTTCTGTCATTTGGTTAGGTAGGAGCAGTTAAATAGTACCATGACCTGGAAGTCAGGAAGATCTGAACTCAGATCTAGTCTTAGAGATTTAAGAGCTATATGAACTAGTTCTTTATTTAACTTCAGTCTACCTTAGCTTCCTTTTCTTTAAAGCAACTGTAATAATAGTACCAACCTCCCAGGATTGTTATAAGAATAAGGTGAGATGAGATAGGAAGAAGAGGAGGAAGTAGCAGAAGAAAAGCAGGAAGAAGAAGAAGAGGAGGAGAAGGAGGAAAGGGAAGAAGAAAAGGAAGAGGAGAAGGTTTGAAAGAAAAGTCAGAATCATCATCTTGTCATTTTTCACTTATCAGAAGCATGGTGGAGAAGCTAAGTAATTTTCTCAAGGTCACAGAGCTAGACTCCCAATTGTTGTCCACTGTGCTACTCTTTCTTCCATTTACTCCTTATAAGTAAATAGTACTACACTGAAAACATTTAGATTTCCTGGTCATTTCATGGAAATGAGAGTTCACTCATATTGGTTTTTTGGGAAATAGTCTATGAAGGGAAGTTTAGGAACTATTGACATTTCTTCTTCTTTCATCCTAGGGAATTTACTGTTGATTGAGTAAGAAAGTGTGGATAATTGTAATAACTCATTTGGGAGTTGAATGCAGAGGTGGGGAAAGTACCTGGTTTAATGGAAAAGAATTGATGAAATAAAATTAGGAAATCAGTTCTACTGATAATGAGAACCAAAGTGTTCTAATAGCACTGTCGGGGGAGAGCTGAGTTCATTGCCCTGGATAGGAATCTCCTTCTAATGAGGATAAACTAATTGCAAAGAACTATCCCTAGATCATTCAAAATCCCTTTCCCAATTCTCCATGTAGGACAAGTGAAAAGGAGAAGAAAAAGCAGAGCAATTTGCCTGAATCCCAAAGTACAGTGTGTCTAAATATCCCCAAGGCTACCATGTACATATGTGCTTTCCTAATTCAGAGTATAAAAAAAATTATATAAGTCCTTGAGATCATGTTCTTTTGGGGCTTGGGGGGAAAAAAGTATTTAGCACAGTCATTATGAGCAGCTTATTTAATGGAAATAATAGAAATAGAACAGATAAGATTCAATCCCCAGTCCTAAAGTTCCTCCTCCTCTCTCTCTCCATCCATGTTCTCACTTCTGGGTATATTGTTGATTTGTTAACCATCTGAGAAATCTAGCAACTTTCAAACCAAAAGTCATACTCCATGCTGTTCAAATTGATTTGTCCCCTATCTTTACACTGTAAAGTAGGTAGAAAGTTTATGCAAAGTAAATACAAGATATTTATGGTGTACAGTAGGGATGAACAGCTAAGCACTTGAGAAAAACCTCCAAGTAGGAGATTACTTTTGAGGAGGGAGGATGTTCTGATCACAGATGACATCCTATGCTAAACAGGAAATAGACTTGTTTTTAGCTAAACTGTAGAATGCATGGAAAATATACTGGAGTCATATTGTAAAGCAATTTAATAGAATTTGCATGCATACACATATAATATATATGAATACACAATATATATATACACATATATATGTATAGACATACAAATATACACACATAATGGAAAATAGAATCTAATTATCAATCAACAAATGTTTAAATATCTACTGGATGCTAACCTTTAAAGATACAAATATAACAAATGGGAAAAAAACCCATTCTGACCATGAGGGTACAGTCTAATAATGGAGAAGATTCAAAAGATATGAATAAATATCTATGGAATGAAAAATATAAAGACCACTATATATGGTTCCCTAGCTATTAAAAAATTCATGCCTTCAAATAGATCTGTGATCCTAGCCACTTCTCCATCATGGTCCCCATGCACTATGTTTTCCTCCCCTCCCCTTCAGGATCTTTTTATGAGTGGTCCTTGCTCTTTCGAGTAGAAACTTCTTGAGGGCAAGAACCTTCTCTTTTTGCTTGTATTTGTACAAGTCTCCCAAACAGTTAATGCTTAATAAATTATCTTTGTCAGTCTGACTTCTTGACTGGATGTCTATCTTTTCCCAGTATTCTGCAGGCCTTCCTTGCTGTTCCTCAATTTCACAAAGGTATTAATAGAACATTCTGACCACTGTCATCCCTCACCCATGTCAGGTCTTCCTGTCAGACCATCCTTTGGCATCATCCTTTACTCTTGTGCTTTTTTGGAGTTACTCTTTCACTTTATATCCCACAGTGCTCAAATCTACCATGGATTTTTCCATTCTCCTCATCTTTTGTTCTTTGGAGACAGGGCTGTTCCATAGCAACCCACGGAGTTAAATACAAGATTGTGTGTATGCATCCAATACATGTGTATACATGTATATGTGTATGTCACATATGTGCACATAAATATACATATGCGTACCCATAATCTTGAGGTATATGAACATGTATGTGAATATGATACTTATACAAATACTCATGTATATAGAATGCATATATATTTGCAATATACAAATATATACCTTCAATAGATTATATATGAACTAATTGTATAAGAATAATTGAACATACATAAGAATATGGGAGTCTTGAAAATAGGCCACAAAATAAAGAAAGAATACATTAAACAAAGATTCACTGATCTTTGATCAAATGTGACTGCAAATAAGTCTATCCCAGACCTATTTTCTTTCATTGTTTTCTTTCTTTTCTTAAATTTGGAACTTCACAAACATCAAATAAAATGAGCATTTCTCTGTTGAAGGAGAATTCTGTACCTAAACTGTGAATCTTTATTATCTAGAGTTTGTCTTTCTTTTCAGGCATATAATAAATTCATTGTGTAACTTTCACAGCTGCCCTACTTATCTATGATTCCTTTGGGCATTCATTTCATTCTTTTCTCCTTGTTTTAGAACCTCATTCCCCTGTCCCCTTCTCTCCCATTTCTTCAGTGAAAATACATGAAAGACAAAAACCCTTCTCAGAAATAGGCATTGTGAAGAAGATACAAAATTTCACATTGGTCCTGTCCAGAAAGGCATTTGATTCTATATCTTGAGTCTCTCACCTGTCAGCCAGGAACTGATTAGCTCTCATATGTGTCCTGAAATGGTCTCCAAACTTTAACACCACCACCACACCTGTGAGGCATATTGTAGGTAGAGCAATATAAAGAAAGGATTACAGGTTTAAAAAAAATGTTACTTTTTTTGTTAACAAAAACCCAACACAAGGTGCTATCTGTAGCCATAGGAAGGTCCTAGATTGAGAGTTATACTGCATGGATGAAGTGTAAGCTCTGCCACTCACTACCTGGGAAACTATGAAAGTCTCTCTCTCTCTCTCTCTCTCTCTCTCTCTGTCTGTCTGTCTGTCTGTCTGTCTTTGTTCCCTGTCTCTCTGCCTTTAAACCAAAAAGAGGGCTTTAATAAAAGTAGATCCATATTTCTAGAAATAAAAACAAAATAAAATAAGGTTTTTCTCCTAAGACACTAAAAAAACAAGAAAAGGGCCTTAAGCGTTATATTAAGTTGCTCTGGTATGGAGAGTTTATGGGAAAACACAGACAAGCATTACATAGAGTATGAAGTCATGCAAAAGTCATAATCTTTGTAAGGGGGAGAAGTCCTCATACCAATAAAATCATAGACGTAGCCCCAGAAAGTACAAACAAGGGAAGCAATAGGCCTAGATAAGAAAGTGCCTTGTCCCTAGTATTGTGGCAGATCAGGTGTGTGTTATCTAATTAGAACACTAGTGTTTTGGTCATTAAATGGGGCTTGCTAATTTATTTGTTAAAATTAAGTCTCTCTTCTGTGGTATTAGATCGCATGAATGTTGCATACCTCATGGAAAAAACCGTTCATCAGCCATATTTCACTGCCACATCTTCTCCTCCCAGAAGAAGTTAGCCGTTAAAATGATCGAAAGCTAACTACAGTAACTAAGCATCCAGGAAGTAAAATAATTTGAAAAGGCTAGCTTATCACTTGCCTTGCCGAGCTCCCAGTAACTTAATAATAGATCTTAAGAGCAGAAAACTGTGTTAAATCTTTGGAAGGTTACACATAAGCATTTGGCATTTCACTCTGCAAGAGATGACCTCCTGAGTCCTCGAGATAGAAAGAAAAGATTCTTTGGCCATAATACAGCTCTTTGACTGAGAATGAGAGATGAAAAAGGAGTGACAGATGAGTGGGCCAATATATTAAAGTTAAAAAGGAAGGGGGATTATTTTAATAAGGTATTAGTATGTTTGGGGAAGCTTGGCTGAGTTTATTTTATTTTTATGTATAATACATCTGTGGTTTTAAGATCCTCTATTTTAAAAGTAAATTGTGATAACATTTAAAACTATAGGAATAGCTAATGCACCCATGAGAATAACATTTCCATTTTCTCAAGGCTTTGTTATGTATTTTTTAGTAAGTCATGTTTTACTCCCCCAAAAAAATTTATTCAGTTTTCAACATAGGATACAAAACAGACAGCCTCAGTTTTCATAAGCTCGAATGTATTTGTGATAAAGAATTGTTGAGTCCATGTGGTCCATCAGCTTCCCAGAGAGCAGAGTCAGAAAGGGATGGGGACTCGATCAGAGTATATCCATAACCTGGTAGACATAGTGAGTTCTTGACCTTGACTTTACTCCTTGGTTTTGAAGGTGGGGGAGGAGCAAGGTAAAGGTGAGAAGTAGATCAACTTTATTTGTTAAAGATCCAGTTGAGTAATTACTCCTTCTTGGGTAAGATCATAGATTCATAGTTGGAAAGAACCAAAGAATTCTTAGGTTCTTCAAGACCTATCCTCTTTTTTTATCCAGATGGGGAAATATCAGTGATAGCCACTAATTTGAACAAAGTCTCAAAGTTATTTGGGGAATTAGAGTAGAAAAGGACCATGCTTTATATTTCCATAGTGCCTTGTGTTTAATCATTATATTTTCCCCTTCAGGAATCTCATTTAGTTTTTCTGGCAAAGTAGGCAGGATAAGTGGTAGTAGCCATTACCTCTCTCTCTCTCTCTCTCTCTCTCTCTCTCTCTCTCTCTCTCTCTCTCTCTCTCTCTCTCTCCTCTCTCCTCTCTCCTCTCTCCTCTCTCCTCTCTCCTCTCTCCTCTCTCCTCTCTCCTCTCTCCTCTCTCCTCTATCCTCTCTCTCCCCCACCCACCCTCCTTCCCTCCCTCTTTTTTTTCTCTATATCATGTATTCCTTTGATAGTCTGGAGACATTTATTTATTCCTTTTCATCTTAATATTTCCAAATATTTAAAATAAAATCCAAAGATCATTAAAGGAATCCCTTTGTATTTAAAGTTTTTGGAAATTAAAAGCAGAAAGCAAATCTTGCTACTTAGTACCTGTGTGGCCTTGGGCAAGTCACTTAAACTCCCTAGTTTCCTAATCTATCAAACAAAGAATTTCAGTTAAGAAGTTATATCTGAGATCTCTCTCAACTCTAGATTAATCATTCTATAATCCTTTGTAGATATAAGCCTAAGATCTACGATTTGTTGTTTTTGTCCTTCATAATGAAAGAAGACCATGGCATCAATGATGGCATGACTTACACATTATATTGATTATGGTGAAGGGAATGTTGTTCAAAGTCATCCTTATCCCTATGCAGACTATCTTTCATTTTTTTCCCTTAGCTTTGATCTCCCTCAACAGTTCCTTGCTTATATGACAAATTATACTAATCATAAAAATAAAAGTGTTCACCTCTGCTCACCTATGATGCCGGAACACAATAACTGAGCATTAGCTGCATTTCGTTTGTTCAGCTACTTTATCTAACCACATTGTAATCATTTTGTCATAGGCAATGTGAATGAGA